>NC_089589.1:111491385-111610048 GCF_019320115.1 Miscanthus floridulus | reverse complement strand
TGCACCTATTTCTAATTACGTCTTGTTTTTCTTTTTTATTGCAGGTGATTGAACAAAGATGGTGGGCGACCGTCATAGGTCTGTGAACTCAGTTTACCAAAGACCACGCCGGCTGCAGGAGGAGGCGGAGGGGGTGGCGGAGGGATTGGACAGGAGGAGGAGGACCGCCAGACGTAGGAGGGGGCCGTCACCTCCCACGCCGCGTGAGGTGGAGCCGGAGGAGGAGGTGGCACCCGTGGACGAGTCAGACGATGAGCTGGTTTGGTAGACGGACGAGGAGGAGGGGTCGCACGAGGACGGCGAGTTGGAGGCGGTAGGCATGGGTTCTGCTTCCTCTGACTCCTCTTCGAGTGTCTACTTGCGAGGTCCTACGAGCCTCCCATAGGTTCCGCTTCCTCACCAAGGCCCAGTGATTCGCCCCGAAGGGCAAAAGTAAGTAACTTTATATGTTATCACCACTACTTCATATGATATGATGAAAAAAACTAATAATTTTTCTTAATCACTTGTGCAGGAACTGGGTGGTTGTGTTGGGTGGTTGCGCATGGCTAGTCAATGGCATCCTGGGTCTTCTGTGCAGGCAACACTTCCCCAGCACTGTCATGTACGCATCGAAGACGGAGCCGGCCTACTCGTTTGACCACTACGCCATCGCCACTGATGCGGAGTACCCCAACAAGGCGGCGCGGGTGAAGGCAGAGTTTTGGGTAAGTCTTCCTCGCACAACATTGCTCAATACGTCGCATTCATTAGACTTTTCTTGAAATAATGAATGGATACATCGTTTTTGTATGCAGACTTATTACAGATGCGAGGTGGGATTTGAGGCCAGGGCAGAGCAGGTGACTACCAAAGCCTGTAAAAAACTCATCACCGACATGCATCACGAGGTGCGCATCTAGGCCATCGTAACCTACTACGGGTCGAAGCTTGGAGAGAGAAAAACTAAGAAAGACGCAAGAGAGATGCAGCTGACCCAGGAGCAGTACCTTGAGGTAAATGAAGAACATCAATATTGATTCGTTTTGAGATTAAGTTGGTTTAATTTGATCTTCTTATATGTCCAATACTTGATGACGTGTAGATGATTCCCTGGTGGTGCCAAGCGTATCCTGAGTGCTAGGTGATGATGGTGGAGAGGTGGTTCACGAAGGAGTACCTCAAGATGGATAGGGATGCCTGGGACCGTCGTTTGCAGATGCAAAGCACACCATCAAGGCAGCCGCAGCCTTGCCGGATACAAACAAGCATGGGTACACGACTTCATTTATCTATTGTGATGCTCAGTTCTGCCTGATTTCTAATCATCGTGCTATCTTTCTCGCAGTCGGCGTCACATAGTGGCCAGGCTTGCTCGAACTTCCAGGCATGGTGTATGGCCCACAAGGGCAAGGCGACGTCTGACGTCTCCTTCAACCTGGAGGACCCGCCTGAGGCATACACGAATCCGAGCATCCACTCCCGCATCAGTGAGTACACTGAGGTGGCGAGGTTGCTCCATGGATCAAACCACGATCCAAGCACCCAGGACTTCGATGGAGAGGCCATCATGAGGGCGGGGCAAGGCAAGAAGCATGGGCAGTTCTGGCTTGGCAACGTCATCATCGACACGGCCTCTACTCCCTCCCTCTCCTAGATCCGAGCACGAGCGGGAGCTCGGCCATTCACACACGGCCGACCGCTGCACAGCACCGGGTCGACGCACTAGAAGTTATTCCTATTTTACTCGTCATACGTTGATCTTTACACACCTTAATTAGCTTTGCATTACTGAAACATTGGAGTGAAATATTGCAGGCCCGGTTGGAACAAGAAATGAGACAACGTCAGGAACTGTAGGCCGGGCACCAGAGGATGGTGGCCCAGCTAGAGGCCGAGCGGGCCGAGCGGCAGGCCCAGGCGCAGAGGCTGACAGGCATTACGGAGTTCCTACAAGGGCTTGGGCAACGTGTGGGCTTCTCTCTGTCTGCTGGGCTATTGGTTCCACCTCCGCCTCCGCGTCCTGCAGCTGCAGCTACTCCTGTGAGTATGAAAGTTTTTTTACTTTTGCTTGTGCTTTGCTTGTATGGCCTCTACCTTCCTAGATTAGCTATCCAAATAATCTTGTCTCACATGCAATCTTTTCTCCTTTGTGGAGTCTCCTTCTGATGGTGGTTCGAATAATCCACCTCATGCACCTCCGAATGATGGAGCTGGGCCTTCACCACAGTCGTAGTGGCCGAGATGAGTGCACGTTGTATTTTTTTTTCATTTGTTGTTCACTTGATGATGGACTTGTGATATACTTGTGATGCACTCGTGGACTTTGATGGACTTGTGGATTTATTTAGATAGACTTGAGCACTTATTATTATATATGTGATATATATTGTGATGGATGTGATATGTGCGGATGAATGTGTGGATGGATGAGATATACTCCCTCTGTCCCATATTAACTGTCGTTTCCGGTTTTCGTGCCACAAGTTTGACTCGATTTGTAGAAAATACGTACAATATTTGTATCTCCAAATAAATTTATTAAAAAACTAGATTCAAAGATCTTTCCAATGATACTAATTATGTACCATAAATATTAATATTTTGTAATATATATTTTATCAAAGTTGTTTCTCGAGAAGCGAAAGCGACAGATATTTTGGAACGGAGGGAGTATATGTGATGGATGAGATATATATGTGATGGATAAGATATATATGTGATATATGTTTGTATGAATTTATTTGTCATGATGGAATGTAAAACAAAATTAAAAATTGCCGTTTTGTTTCACTTTGCCGAGTGTTGCACTCGGCAAAGGACCCCGTGGCCGAGTGCCATGGTCACAACACTCGGCAAAACTGGAAAAATAAGGGCTCGGAAAACAATTTTTACAGCTTTGCCGAGTGCCATGACCATGGCACTCGGCTAAGAATTAAAAAAAAAACTTTGCCGAGTGCCGGCCAGAGGGCACTCGGCAAAGAATTTTTTTAAAAAAATTCAAACTTTCCCGAGTGCCGGCAAGAGGGCACTCGACAAAGATTTTTTTTTAAAAAAAATTCAAACTTTGTCGAGTGCCGGCCAGAGGGCACTCGGCAAAGAATTTAAAAAAAAAAATTAAACTTTGCCGAGTGCCGGAAAGAGGGCACTCGGCAAAGATTTTTTTTGTAAAAAAAATTCAAACTTTGCCGAGCGCCGGCCAGGGGCACTCGGCAAAGATTTTTTTTTAAAAAAAATAAAAAAATCTTTGCTGAGTGCTTGCAGGGTTGGCACTCGGCAAAGCCACCGTCAACGGGGCCGGCGCCGTGACGGTCGCTTTTCTTTGCCGAGTGCCCTCGGGGCTCTCAGCAAAACCTTTGCCGAGTGCCCGATAAAAGACACTCGGCAATGAGGTCTTTGCCGATCAATTTTTTGCCGTGTGTTCTTTGTCGAGTGACGCACTCAGCAAAGGCTTTGCCGAGTGCAATTTAGCCTTTGCCGAGTGCCTAGGGGTCCGATGATTACGAAAGGTAAAATGATAAAATGTGGCGAGGATTAAAAAATAAATTTAACACTTCATCATCCTATCCTGAAAACGGTAAAATAAACTTGAAACTCCCAAACCCAGTCAACATGAATCACGTCATTCCGAGGTCGTTAACTTGAGATACTAATAAAAAATGCTTGTTGTGTTAGCTAGTGACAAAAATCCGAGGTCGTTAACTTCTTCCTTATTTTTTGAGCAAGACTTATTCCTATTATTTTCCAGATCGACACCAGGACATGGGCCTTCTGATTTTTCAATGGGGATTTCACGAAGCACAATGAATGAGACCATGCACCGACTAACACAATTCGGGCTACACGCTCTTTGGCGGAACTGCATCTGGCAGTACCAAGGCTTCTCACGCATGCCAGCTAACCGAGGTGGCTTCACAATCTGCGAGGTCCACGGTCAGACCAATAGTGATCGTGGGTCATGAGTAACTCATGCATCATTGCTCTTTATCTGAACCAACAATTCCCGTTTGAACTCGCTCTCGAAATTTTAGAACAATTTGAATTTAGTTTCAGTGCTCCACTAATAAAACTACCATCTAAAACAACACCTGCACTTCAACTAAGGGATAACTGACCATGACCACAAGTCTACAGCTTGATTCAAGATCAATCCATGAAAAAGCATTCAAATGAATATGTTTCATCGATACACATTTAATTATAATAATCAATGATGCCATCAGCCTAGTTTCACTAAGCATGACCACCCCGGGTGTGAAATTCAACAAGACCCAATACGATAGCAACTTAACTGATTCTCTATGTCGTGGTGGTGTCTGTAGCTTCTCTTGTAATGGACTAATGTTAGCTTTCTTATATAGGACAATGCAGATGAAAACTGTTCTCTGAAAAATAGTACAGTAGAGTAACTCGGAAACTTCTGTGTTACCTTGTAATCAAAGTCACTGGCATAGCAGAGTTTCAGAGAGCCATGTGTTAGCGTACAATCTTTGTTTATGCATTGAAAATTACAGTCAAAATAGAGAACTTAAAACAAAACTGACAAGTAAAGATTAGATGGCCACATTGGTATATATGAGTTGTTGTCACACCCATTATGGAGAGCAAAAAGTCGAATGCTTTGACTGGCAAGTGGGTCCACCAGCCATGGGACCCAGGTGGAAGATAGGACCAAGTCTATATACTACCCATGCAAAGAATAGAGAGGGGAACATAAAATATTTGAGAAACACGAACCAAGGTCAGGAAGGAGACCTTCCTCCTGGTTACCGAGATCCCCTCCTCCGATTTCTACCTGTGATAGCTCACGTCACCGGGTTGATCTCACCGGCGGCCACGGGTTGTGATAGTTGCATCAGAGACAACTTTCCTTGGCGTGGGTGGTGGGCAGCGTCTGCTCCTGCTCCGACACTAGTTATCCACTTCTTCTTCAGCCGGACCAGCTGCGGCGCAACCTGGTGCGGCGGTGGCGGATCTCCCCGATCCAGTGCAGCGGCTCCTTTGATCTGGCGTGGGTTCACTGGTGGCGCACTGCGGCGGAGTACTTCGAGTGGAATCCAACGGCGTAAGGCGGCCGTAGACCACATCGTTCGAGGATTCCGGTGTTGGCGGCGGTGACTTCGTGATCTACGGAGCTTGTGGTGCGTGGCGGTGCAGTACAACGGCTCCGGTGGCGTTTGGCCTGCAGTGTCCAGAATCCTTCTCGGTCCAAAGTCATGGGGGCGAAGCCGAAGCGTGGTGGCGTTGGTGGGGAAGCTCCTTCGGTGCTGGCAGCAGCTTCAGTCAGTGCACGACAGCGGCGGCTCCAAGCGCAAGATGACGGCAGTCTCAAGTCTTCTTCCGCTGATTCCCTGCAGCAAGGTTCAGGAGACACATATCCTTGGCATGGGCGTGGTTGACGCAAGCTTTGAGGTGATCGCTGCGGTGCTGGTGCACTCTGATGGACAGAGGTCGAGGCTGCAGGCAAGTCAGGGTCAACCACAACATCATGTTGGAGTGCTCAGTCTAACGTCCAATCTTGTGGACCATGCTAATCTTGCTCGTGATTTATTGTTTGCTTCAATGGTGCCTGAGGTGACTGCCTGCATGGTGTTCGATGATATGCCACTTAGGGACAATGATACAGCAGATGTGGTCTGGGATGAGGAAATGCAACATATGTTTGACTAGCAGGGTTTACTGAAGGAGCTAGCTCATTCCAGAGAGCACATGAGTGGCAACGAGAACACACCAAGTGCTGAGCTTGTCATCAGCCAGGTGGTGTAGGATTTGGAGTTGCTACAAGCGGAGCTATTCGATGGAATGCATTGCACGGATGTTATCTGGGATGAGGAGCACATCATGGCTTTGGTTTACATGGTCTATTGCAGCAGCATGCTGAAGCAATGGATGACCAGATGCAGAGCAAGTAAAAGGTGTCCGTTGAAATACTTTGTGAGAGCGTGTTATGGGATGCAATACCAGCTGACATTGACACACACCACGGTTTGCTGCAAGCCTGCAACAATTAGCTCATAGTGGAGATTACTTTGGTGAGATGAGGAAACTAATAAGTACTAAACCAGTTGTTGATGACTTGCTCACTTGTGTTAATGGCCCTATTTCTGTGTTGGAGCTTAGCGTCGATTCTATCCTTGATGTGTTCGTTGAAAGGCATCTTGAGAATAAATCTGCAGTACTAACCAAACAGGTTGAGTTCATGGATCCAGTGACATCAAAGGGAGCTTCACATATGATGTGTTGGGCCCGAGATCTCCCGTATGGGTGAGCCGACTGCTCATCGGTGTTCTCGCACACACATACTATGGCTGGAGGTAGAAGAGGGAGGGAGAACAGAGCGCGCACACACAGCACAAGCACCAGCGTTGGTCGGAGCTCTACAGAGGAGATGGCAAAACTGAAGTCACTCTCTTCACTGAGTTGCAGTGGGAAGCTATATATACAACTCTACCCATCTAATCCTAGTACACAGACATGCTAGGCTGTCATGCTGCTACAGTGACGGGATGTGACAGCAGGGCGAACTTTGGCGCCTGCCCCCTGCTGTGGCTACAGTGCGGCAGGGGAGCCTTTCGGCATTTGCCCCTGCCGTGGCTACAGTGCAGCAGTAGGGGAGCCCTTTCGGCGCCTGCCCCTATCGCACGTACAGAGAGAGAGAGAGCAGCAGATTACTTTACAATTTTCCCCAAATCCTGCTGCTAACCCTAGAACCTCCACCATGCCGATCATCTTCTTTAGCTCCATGAACCGAAGACGGTCGAGCGGCTTGGTGAGGACGTCCGCGAGTTGCCGACCAGTTTCGATGAACTTGATGACGATCTGCCCTCCATCAACACAGTCCCTAAGAAAGTGGAACTTGACATCGATGTGCTTGCTCCGGTCGTGGAGAACCAGATTCTTTGCGAGGGCGATGGCGAGCTGGTTGTCCCCCATCAGTGCTGGTGGGTGAGCTTCCACACCGGTCAGCTCGCCCAGCAGTCGGTGCAGCCACACAGCTTGGCACGCCACTGTGGCCGCTACCACGTACTCTGCCTCGCACGTGGACAGCGCCACCAACTTCTGTTTCAACGACAGCCATGAGATTGGAGTCGACCCGAGGAAGACGAGCATGCCAGAGGTACTCCGTCGTCCGTCGATGTCCCCCGCCATGTCTGCATCGCTGAACACAGTGAGCTGCAGCCCACTTTCGCCTGCCTTGGGGAAGACGATCACCTGATCCACCGTTCCCTTGACGTAGTGCAGCAGCCGCTTCACTGTGGCCCAGTGATCCTGTCGGGGATCTTCCATAAAGCGGCTGACGTAGCCCACGGTCAACGCAGCGTCTAGCCTCGTGTGGACTAGGTAGCGCAGACCACCGATGATGCTCCTGTAGAGTATTGCATCTACCTTCGTCAACTTCAGGCGCTCCTCCATCGGAGTCACGCACGGCTTGCACTCAACCATACCGCTCCGCTCCAACAGCTTCGAGGCGTACGCGCTCTGACCGAGCATGAGCGCCTGCTTCCCCTATCTCACCTCGATGTCGAGGTAGTAGGAGAGCGCGCCGAGATTGCTCATTCAAAAATAAGCCTCCATCTCACGCTTGAAGCTGTCGATGTCCTCCACACGTGCGCCGGTGACGATGAAGTCATCCACATACACACCGACGATGAGCTCCTCCTTCCCCTGTTGCCGCGTGTAGAGTGCATGCTCGGTTGTGCACCGCGTGAACCCAAGCTCACCCAGCGTGGCATCAAGCTTGGCGTTCCACACTCGTGGGCCCTGCTATAGCCCGTAGAGCGCCTTGCGCAATCAGAGCACCCTGTGCTCCGCTCCCTTGACAGCAAAACTCGGAGGATGCCTGACGAAGACCATCTCCACTAGCTCGCCATTGAGGAAGGCTGATTTTATGTCCAGGTGATGGACACACCAGTCCTTCGCCGCTGCCAAAGCTAGCAGCAGTCGGATAGACTCCATGCGCGCTACCAGCGCAAAGACTTCCTCGAAGTCGATGCCCTCGTGCTGGACAAAGCCTCAGGCAATGAGGCACGCCTTGTGCTTGACAATGGCGTCACCCTCATCCCGCTTGACCTTATACACCCACTTCAAGCCGATCAGACGACATCCTGGAGGTGGATCGATGAGCTCCCAAGTCTTGTTTTCCTTGATCGCCTTTATCTCCTCCAGCATCATCCGTCGCTAATTTGCATCGCGCTCGGCCAACGCAAACGTAGGTGGTTCCTATGCACTGATGAGAAGCAACTCTGGGTCATTGAGCAGCCAACCCGCTAGGCCTGAGGACCCTATGCCACCGACAATGTCGTCTAGCCTACGAAACTGCACCTTCTCACTATCGTGGAAGACATCCACGAACTCAGTGATGTCGCTTGGAGGTGAGGCGAACTCGATCAGCGTCAATGGAGTCCCCTATTCCGCTGGAGTGGTCAGCACAGCACCTGAAGTGCTCGGCACCCCAGCTGCAGTGCTCGGCACTACTCCTGAACCGCTCATCACCACTCCTGGAGTGGTTGGCACCAGTACAGGAGTGCTCGGCACTAGTCTTGGAGTGGTCGGCACCACTACAGGACCGCTTGGCACCCCTCCTGGAGTGCTCGGTACCCCTCCCGGAGTGCTCGGCACCACCCTAGGAGTGCTTGGCTCTATTGCTAGAGTGATCGGCACCTCTCCAGCGTCTCCACCACCATGGATGACCAAGTGCTCGATGATGAAGGCGCTAGTGAAGCTACCAGCTTCCCCCATGCCCGGACTATCACAGTCCTAGGCCGCCTTCTCGTCGAACACAATGTCACGTGAGACAACCACCTTGCCTCTGCGTGGGTCATAGAGCCGGTATGCCTTGGTGCCCTCCTCATAGCCCAGGAGCACCATTGGCATGCTCCTCTCTTCTAGCTTGTCGAGGTGAGGCTTGGTGTTCTTCACATGCCCGACGCAGCCAAGTGTCCTAAGGAAGGACACATTCAGCTTGTGTCCATGCCAAGCCTTGAACATCGTCTTGCCCTTTAGGGCCTTGGTGGGCGCGTGGTTGAGGATGAGCACCGCCGTGGTCACTGCCTCTCCCTAGAACTTTGTTGGCATGCTTTTGGCCTTCATCATGGATCGAGCCATGCTGACCACCATCTGGTTCCACCGCTCCACCACACCATTCTGCTATGGTGAGTACGGCATGGTGTGGTGTCACACCACACCTTGATCCGCGCAGTACATAGCGAACTCCACTAAAGTGAATTCACCGCTGTGATCAGTCAGCAGCATACGCAACTTCTTGCCGCTCTCCGCCTCCACGCACACCTTGAACTTCTTGACTGCTTCCACTGCCTCAGTCTTGCTGGTCAGTAGCTATAGCCACATGAATCGGCTACAGTCATCCACTAGTAAGATGAAGTACTTGCGCCCGCCGTGTGTCACCAGCATGATCGGCCTACAGAGGTCACCATGGACCAGCTCGAGGGCCTCTGCCATGCGGTACTTCATCGTCTTCGGGAACGGTAGCCTTCTTTGTTTTCTGACCAGGCAGCTATCACATAGCTCTCCTGCGTGCTCAATATGAGGCAGCCCAGTCACCATCTTCTCCAGTCGACCAAGAGCGTCAAAGCTAAGATGGCCATACCGGGCATGCCACAGCCACGGCTCCTCCGTGTGCCGTGCAGCCAAGTAGATGGGCTGCTCCACCTTCGAATCAAGCAGGTACAACTGGTTCTAGGACATTTTCACCTTGGCAAGAAGCCACTGCTCCTGGTCTATGATCCTGAGGATGTCGTCCTTGATCAGTACCTCGCTGCCGCGCTCATCCAGCTGACCAATGCTGATGATGCTTGAACGTAGCTACGGGATGTAATATACATTCGTTAGTGTGCGGTGCTCACTGTTCTAGCACCTGAAGATGATGGTGCCACGCCGTTGGATTGCCACCCTTGAGCTCGATGGTAACATGACTGGCACGGTGAAGTGCTCGGCACCCCAGCTGCAGTGGTTGGCACTACTCCTAGATCGCTCGTCACCACTTAGAGGAGCTTAGAGAAGACTTCCTTGGAGCCCGTCATGTGGTTACTGGCGCCGGAGTCTAGGTACCACCACTGCTACTGTTCGCTGCCCACACATCTGAGGTGGACTTGGGCGCACAGTTCATCGAGGTTGATAGCCTTCAGAGCCTTGCTGTGCCCTTCCACCGCCATCACCTCTCCCTTCTCCTTAGCCTCAATGCTGTGTAGTGCATAGAACGTTGTCGTCAGGAGAGTGGCCTCATCATCCTCATCAGCCTGCGCTAAATGAGCCTTAGCCTTCTTCTCCTGCTTGCGATTTAGGCACTCCTTTGCCCAATGGTCCGTCTTCCCGCAGCACCGGCAGGCATTGGGGTTGACCTTCTTCTTCTTCTCCGAAGAAGCCTTGCCATGATGCTTGCCATTGCCACCATGGCTGGAGGAGGTTTCCCCGGACTTCTTCTCCTTCATCTAGGTAGCCCACTCCTCTGTCAGCAGCAACTTGTCTTTGTCCGTCGTTGTTGTGGCCTACTCCAAGTGGTCGTCCACCGCCCGCAAATGGCTAGTCACATCCTCAATAGTGAGGGTGGACAAGTCCAACATCGTCTCTATGGAGAGAGCGATCTGGATGTACTTCACCGACACAGAGTGGAAGTATATGGAGACCGTCTCTTCTTCGTCGATGGTGGTGTCATGGCTCCTCAGCTTGCCGATGAGCGACTGTAGGTGGAGGGAGAAGTCCTCCACCGACTCACCATCCTTGAACTTGAGGTTGGCGTACTCCTGCTTCAGCAGCTGGGCCGTTGCCTTCTTTGCATGGTCGGAGCCAACATGCATTGCTGCAATGGCCTCCCATGACTCCTTAGCAGAGTTCTTCGCCCCCAACGACTCCCTGTACTCCATTGGCACAGCAACGAGGATAGCCTCCAACGCTGACATATCGTCTTCTTCGTTGTCGGTGCCCTTGTCATTGGCATTCTAGAGCCATCAGGCTCTGAGCTTGACCTTCATGGTCACCGCCCACTCACCATAGTTGGTGCGAGTCAGCGTCGGCCAACTGGTGTCGCTGACCTCCCACACCATGCGCACAATGACCTCCTGTCGTGGCTGGACAGCCATAGCAGCGCCGCTGCTGTCGCCCATCTCCGAACCATCCGCCATCGCCAACGGTTAGTCCAGCAACGACGCTTGTATGGTTCTGATACCACTTGTTGGGCCCGAGATCTCCTGTACGGGTGAGCCGACTGCTCACCGGCATTCTCGCACAAACACTATGGTTGGAGGTAGAAGAGGGAGGGAGAGCAGAGCGCGCGAACACACAGCACAAAGCACCAGCGTTGGCCGGAGCTCTGCAGAGGAGATGGCAAAACTGAACTCACTCTCTTCACTGAGTTGCAGTGGGAAGCTAGATATTCAACTCTACCCATCTAATCGTAGTACATAGACATGCCAGGCTGTCATGCTGCTACAGTGACTAGATGTGACAGCAGGGCTGACTTTGGCGCCTGCCCCTGCTGTGGCTACAGTGCGGCAGAGGAGCCTTTCAGCGCCTGCGCCTACCATGGCTATAGTGCAGTAGCAGGGGAGCCCTTTCGGCGCTTGCCCCTGCCGAGCGTACAGAGGAAGAGCAGTAGGTTACTTTACATGATGTTGGATAAAATGCAAAATATGCCTGCTGTCTGGGATGATGAGTTGCTGCATGGGCTTGGCTCACATGAGGGCCTATTGCAGAAACTAGATGCTGGTGGAGAGTTTCTGCATGATGCAGAACGAAACCTTCTCGATGATGAAATGCTTGTCTATGATGGTGGCTTGGCCTCAGCTATTAATCCTGGTATGGGTGCTGCACATCATGAGTTTGGGAAAATGCTTGGGCTTGATGTGTGGTGAATGTTGATTTTGGAATGGTGCTGCCCTCCACAGGATGTGTGGTAGATCACTTCTCCACAGAATGTATTAACCATCACTGTGGTGCTCTATCTATAATTGGTGAAAAGCCATGGAGGCCTAATGCCCCAGCCCAGGAAACTGTGATATGCATGTTGCTCTTTCAGTTTCCAACCAAATTTATTCATGGACTCGAAGTGGTTTTATTAGTCCTTAGAGATGTGAACTAAATAAAAGGCTTTCGAGTGCGTATTCTAACAGGCAATCTGATGAGAACACTCTATGTGAATTCATCAGACCCATTGTTGAGTTTAATTTCAATGAGAAACTAGCCATGGGCAGGGAGTGCTTGGATGGTGAGAAGATTATCTTTGACACTGATCACCATAGCTGGCCAAGTTATCTTCCATGACAATGTCATGCTGCATGGTCATAAATCTCAAATGCAGTCTAAAATTGCAGTCCGGAGCAGGATATGTGCCAATTTCGACATAGAGAAAATGAGTGAGGTAAGCAAGTTAAAGAAATTGCAGGTTTGTCTTGACAACAGTGAGGTGTTTGATGAACGCCATAACAATGTTGTGTGGGACTCAAAAATGCAATCTGACATGGACACATATGAAAGCCTGTTACATGGCCTTGAGTCACATGACAATATATTGCAGTTTGTAGCTCAGCATACAGAGTGTCCAGCTGGTGAGGACAGCTACTGGGCTGCCAAGCCAAGTACTTCCATAATCGTGATGACAATGAAGGGAGATGCAATGGAGCTGTTTGATGACATGCATCGCAATTGACGTGATGATATGTGGGACAAGGAGATATTGCATGGCCTTGGTTTATGCGATGGCTTATTGCAGCAGTTAGCATTGGGTAGAAAGTACAGGGATGATGAGTGGATAGTGCTGCATGGCATGTCTCGAGGCGAGTTGTGTTGGGCTGATATGCACGTTGGTGAGAGAAAATTTTATGTGTATGGCATGAAACTTTTGCCACAAGTCATTCAGGTTCTGTTATTATGTGGCGCAACATCAACAGAAAAGGCTCACTTCAATTTATCAGGTACGAATTTGGAGAAGTGCTTAGACATGTCTTACTATCAACTTGAAGGAAGTTCTTTTATCGTTCCATGGAGCAAAATCAATCAAAATTTTTTGAATGCACTGCCATCTTGGAGGTGCAATGGCTTCAGTTTGGACGACAGTAAGAAAAAGATGGTGATACTCCAGAGACTTGTTTGTTCTACAAGGCAACATCATCCGGCTACTACTCTGCTTTGTTGGATGCATCATTCATTTCGGAGAGTGGTTCAGAATGGAATTGTTTATGTTGCCAAATTTGTGGGAGGAAAAATGGTTACCGCTAGAAAATTACTGCTTACTTCAGTGAAATGTTACCAATCAAATATGGTTCAAGCTCATATAAAATCAAGGAATCACACATTGTCCATCACTATACAACAGTATTCCTCAATGGATGAATTCAGATGTCGGTACCATTTATTAACGAAGAAAAATTGCTGTCAGTCACGTGATGCCTTTGCTTGGGGACAAGCAAAGTTTCGAGGTGGCGGTAATGTCACACCCATGATGGAGAGCAAGAAGTCCAATGCTTTGACTGGCAAGTGGGTCCACCAGCCATGGGACCCAGGTGGAAGATAGGACCAAGTCTATATACTGCCCATCCGAAGAATAGAGAGGGAAACAGAAAAAATTTGAGAAACATGAACCGAGGTCAGGAAGGTGACCATCCTCCTGGTTACCGAGATCCCCTCCTCGGATTTCCTCCTGTGATAGCTCACGTCACCGGGTTGATTTCACCGGCGGCCACGGGTTGTGACAGTTTTTGTTTGCTGTGGACCAACAGAGTGCTGCTTCTTTGTATTCTGAAGCTGCAATCTGGCAATGTCAAAAGTTGCTGACTACTATATCACATAGCAAGGATTGAAATGACGCTCTTCATCAAGCAAATTTGTTCCCTGTTTGCATTGTATAGTGGCTTTGGGAGGTAATTTGATTGGTTTTAGTAATATGTTGTCGATGTAAATGAACTCTTTCTTTTGCAATATCCATAATTTCATATATCTTAGATGGTCAATGTTTCCCAATGAAAATTCATCACTCAGGAGTTCCCTTGAACAAGATTTCGTTATAAGCTCTGCACTATCGATGGCCCCACGCTCAACTTCTCCTGTTGAAGATGGCAACACAGTTCAGCAAATCCCTGATGAGACACATGGTGAACTCCACTTTCAGTTGTTCCTATTTGCATTTCTTCTCAAACTTGTAAAGATGAACTAAAAATAAATCCTACCAGTCTCAATGGCTGCACCATGTAAGGCACGTAATGATGCATCTGCATGTGTTCTACTATTCCCCAGTTTATGGTAATCTTGGGAGAGCCATGGTATGGATAACTAAATTAATTATATTGTAAACTCTAACATGAAGAACACAGATATTTGAGAAGGTCCAAAAGCTTGAGAACCAAAACACGAACTCAAATCATCACATCCTTTTGCATAATGGATGATAGAGATGAACTCTAGAAACATGGACACCTATTCTAAAGAACGAAGAATAGTCACATCACACAATTTACTCTGATGCAGCATGAATTTACTATGATATGACATGGATTTGTATTGATCTGTTATCCTAGTAGTTATTCATTTCAACGTGCATAGTGTTTGTTAGTCCACATCATTGGTACAGAGAATTTTTTGAAATCCACTTGAAAACACCAATATGCTCCTTGCATTGCTGGATAACTTCATATATCTCTAAATGCAGCTGTAAGAGACCAAAGATATTGAGCTCGTTAAACAACAATACGCGCCTAAGATGCGTCATCCTGCTCTCGGCCTGGATGATCAGGAAGGAGGGAAACAATTGCATGTTCTAGAACACGACTTCGTCCCTGACCACTCTGGTCAATCAAATCACTCAAGAACCAGAGCAACGGATCTTGGCCGGCAACATACACTCGAAGTCCATAGCTGCTATCACTAGGTCAAGGGGGGGGGGGGGGGGGGGGGGGGCTTTTGACCGTAACTCGTGCTTCTGTCAATTCCTATGGCTTGCCGTTAGGCTGTAGGGCAGGAACGTTGTTTTTTTTCTCGAATACTCAAAAGACTTGCACATCATTTTATTAACGTAGGAGTAGAGTTAAAGCGTTTAATTCATAATGTTTTTCATATACCGAAAACAACAAACCATACATACATGAGTAAAAGTGGAGTAACTCATCAATATAATTTGTCCTTCATTTGTGGCGCACTGCCATATGGTGAAATTCAAGGGAGCTGCAAGCTTTTACTCAGCAATTGAGTAGCATTCGTGACCATGATGACAAACAATAGAGATTGCACTGTAAAAATAGAGGGCACACTGTGATTATTAATAGCAGTAGTTTTTGTGCTCATATCACGGAGATAATTGTATCCCGTCCTAAAATCATTTGTTTGTGGACTCGAGTACAAAAAAAAGTACAAAATAGTAGCTGGAAGATGTAAATGGAACTTGAAGTTCACATTTAACATTTGTGCTAGTGTAGCAAAGTTGGATAATGGAGCCACAAGGTGCATTGAAGCCTTCTATTTCGTAACACAACACTAGCCAGGATGGACATTTCATCCATATATATAGAGACAGATTGCATTCTGCCACTGGAGTTCTTACAATAATGTTCAGAAATCCCTGGCACTCCATAGTTTTTAGGATGTACTATCTACATAGATCAGTGGGCTTGGGAGGTATCAAGAAATTTGACTGGTTAGCATTATAGATGCTCTTCCAAAATTCCCACCATTCTAATGTTTTAGATAGTTTAAAATATTTCTGAAAAAACTTGTCGATGCTTTCAGCTGCAGAAGGTTCTACCATCGGACAGCAGACCCCTGTGCCATCTGTGCAGCCCACACAAACAGCGGATTACAGAACCAGTGGCATAGAGCAGGCATACATTTTGTGGATATACAGGTCTAAGGCCTCAGACATTCATGCCTCAGGCTTGAGAAGAACAAGGATAACTGGCAGGTAATTGTTACATGCCTATCATCGTAATATTTTCTTTGCCAGTACTTCTGAAGTTTTGAAGTGTTGGGTTAAATCATTAATTAAGATTGCACCTTTCTCTGAATGCTTGGCATGCAGGAGTGGAAGAATAGACATAGTTCTGCAGGCTTCAGTACGATACAGATTCAGCAACTTTGGTGTGAAGCTCCCTCCTGCCTCCCTCACATGATGTTTTTTCCTTGAATGGGTAAGAGCCTTCGGATCGGTATTGGAAGCACATGATGAAACCAAAGTTGAGCCATGACTCCATATCTCTGTGTGGTTGATGAGTTGGATGGGACCTATTTACTTTCATAGTAAAGTTAGGCAATTGGGGGTTGAATGGTTGTGAAAGGTAAATGATACATTTTTGCGAGGATTTAAAAATAAATTTAACACTTCATCTTAATCACAAACATTAAAATAAACTGGAAACTCCCAAACCTACTCAACATTAATCATGTCAGTTTGAGGTCATTAACTTGATATACTAATAAAACAAGCCTGTTGTGTTAGCTAGTGACAAAAGTTGATGAAACTTGTTCGTGCCAACTTGATCCCTAGCAAGGTTTTAGAAGAAAGTAGGCATGCAAAACGACAGAAAATTGTGTCGAGAATCCATAACACGAACTCAAATCATCACATACTTTTGCATAATGGATGATTGAGATGAAGTCTAGAAACATGGACACCTATTCTAAAGAATGAACAATACTGCACATGACACAATTTACTCTAAGGCGACATTGATTTACTATGATATGACATGGATTTGTATTGATCTGTTATCCTAGAAGTTATTCATTTCAACATGCATAGTCTTTTTCAGTCCACGTCATTGGTACAGACAATTTTTTGAAAGCCGCTTGAAAACACCAATATGCTCCTTGCATTGCTGGATAACTTCATATTTCTCTAAATGCAGATGTAAGAGAGCAAAGATATTGATCTGGTTAAACACCAATATGTGCCTAAGATGCGTCATCCTGCTCTCGGCCTGGATGATCAGAAAGGAGAGAAACAATTGCATGTTCTAGAACACGACTTCGTCCCCGACCTCTATGGTCAATGAAATCACTCAAGAAGTAGAGCAATGGACCTTGGCCAGCAACATACACTCGGAGCCCATTGCTGCAATTGCTAGGTCGCTGGGGGGGGGGGGGGGGGGTCTTTTGAGTGTACTTCGTGCTTCGGTCAATACCTATGGCTTCCGTTTAGGCTGTTGGCCAGACAGGAACGTTTCATAATGTTTTTTTCTCGAATACTCAAAAGGCTTGCACATCATTTATTAAGGTAGAAGAGTCAAAGCATTTAATTCATAATGTTTTTCATATACCGAAAACAACAAAGCATACATACATGAATAGAAGTGGAGTAACTCATCAATATAATTTGTCCTTCATTTGTGGCGCACTGCCATATGGTGAAATTCAAGGGAGCTGCAGGCTTTTACTCAGCAATTGAGTAGCATATGTGACCGTGAAGATAGACAATAAATATTGCACTCTAAAAATAGAGGGCACAACGTGACTATTAATAGCAGTAGTTTTCGTGCTTGTAGCACCGAGATAATTGTATCCCGTCCTAAAATCATTTGCCTGTGGACTTGAGTACAAAATAGCAGCTGGAAGATGTAAATGGACTTGTACAAGTTCACATTTAACATTTGTACTAGTGTAGCAAAGTTGGATAATGGAACCACATGGTGCACTGAAGCCCTCTGTTTCATAACACAACACTAGCCAGGATGGACATTTCATACACATATATAGAGAGGGATTGGTAGTTGCTTTCATTCTGCCACCGTAGTTCTTAGTAGTACCAAAACCAAAGACCTTACAATGTTCAGAAATCCACGGCTCTCTATAGTTGTTAGGATATTCTATCTGTAAAAATCCCTGGCTCTCCATAGTTCTTAGGATGTGCTATCTAGATAGAGCAGTAGGCTTGGGAGGTATCAAGAAATTTGACAGGTTACTATTACACACACCCCATCCAAAATTTCCATCATTCAAATATTTTACATAGTACAAATATTTCTCAACAAACTCGTCGACGCTTTCAGTTGCAGAAGGTTCTATCAGAGGACTGCCTACATCAGTGCAATCCACACTGAGTTCCACACTGAATTTCCATCACTCGGCACAGATACTGGTCCGAGGCTTGGGAAGAGTAACGATATTTGGCTGGTAAGTTACATTACCATGCCTATCATCAAAATATTTTCCTTGCTAGCACTACTTCCGAAGTTTTGACGCGTCAGTGGTTTAATCCGTAACTAAGAGTGCACCTTTGGCTGAATGTTTGGCATGCAGGAACTGAAGAACAGATAGTTTGTGGGCTTGAGTGGGACGCAGTTTGAAAAACTTTGGTCCATAAGTCATGTCGTGACTCCCCCCTCCACATCCAACATGTCTGGGATTTCAGGTGGGACTATCTGCGACACAAGTGTCATTAGCTCAAATATGAAACGGAAGCAAATCTTAGAAGCAAAAAAAAAAAATGATGAAACAGGCGGTTTCAAACAACAATTTCAGGCCTTGTTTGGATGTAGTCGGATTCACATTAATCCACATGTGCGACAGAAAACAAGGCCTCAATGTGATAGAGAACATGACATGAATCCCTCTGCCGCCACCTGCCTCCCTCACATGATGTTTTTTTTTTGCTAATTTGAAAGGCTTCAAGAGCCTTAGGATCGGTATTGGATTTGAAGCACGGTGATGAAGCCAAAGTTGAGCCATGCATGCATGACACCGAATCTGTGCCTGTTTGAGTTTGGGTGGGACGGGACCTCTTTACTTTTACAGTTTTTAGATAAAGAATATAAAATCCGACTTCAGCATTTACTTTCATAGTAAATTAGGCAATCCGGCCTCTATATTTACTTTCTTACTCCCTCCGTTCCAAATTATAAGTTGTTTTGACTTTTTTGGTACATCCATTCTGCTATTCATCTAGATATATTAATATGTCTAGACACATAGCAAAATAGATAAATCAAAAAAGTTAAAGCGACTTATAATTTGGAACAGAGGGAGTAGTAAATTAAGCAATAAGTGGTTGAACGATTGTGAAAGCTAAAATTATAGTTTTTACGAGTACGTATCTAAAAATAAAAATTTAACACTTCATCCTAATCAATATAAACGTTAAAAATAAACTAAAGGAATCCCCAAACTCTGTCAACATGAACCACGTAAATCAATCAGAGACTTGTAGCTTGACATATAGGGCCTATTTCGTTGGAAGCCAAGATGACTTGTGGAGAAAAGTGTTGCATGAGAGTTGTCTAAATATCTGAAAGAATCGACTTGGCCAGCTAAGTTGAGAGTTGTCGCTTTGGTTGGAAGCCTGGCCAGAGAAAGCTAATGAATAGGAAGCATATGTTTTCTTGTCTACTAAAGAGATAATCAATTCATTTTCTTAATTAATAATATATCTTAAATATAATAAAGAATAAACATCAATATAAATTAAAATAGATCACTGTATTTTCTAAATTTATAATATGCTTAAAATTAATACTCATATATCCTAAAAGAATACAATTCTCGTTTTTTCAGAAGTCCAATCATTTTACATTTGACCAAATCTATTAAAAATATAAATACAAAAGTACTGTTAGATTAATTATAGAATATACTTTTTTAGTTGGAGACATAAATATTGATACTAATTTCTAGAAACATAGTTAAACTTAAATTTTTTTGAGTTGATTCAAATCTAGGACGGAGGAAGCATTTCATAAAAATTAATACTACATACTTTTACCAATTTAAATAAAATGTAATAAAATATATTTACACTAAATAAATAGAGACGTATTTAATTCATTCATTGAGCTATAAACAAAGGACACTTCAACAGTCGCTATTGCAGGTCTATTTCTTGAGCTATACTTTTACCACGGGTGCTAATCAAACAAAGGAAAGTAACTATGATACTATTAATAAAGTAGCATCTCCGTGAGATAGTAGATAGCGTATGAGAACCAAATTACTCCAGGCAGCTCTCCCTGAGCCAGGTGACCCCTTTCGGGTGCCAGGACCTGGCAGGATCTCATCAGGGCTCCAACCAAATGAGTTACAGGAAACCTCCAAGCAACTCATCGCCTAGACAGTTTGGAACCAAACAGCCCCATATTAATTAAACAAGCTCGGTGTGGTGGTGATGAAAATCGAGTGAACCTTAATCTATGTGTTGGGCTATCTGGTCAGATAGAAATGATGCAATATTCAGAAACATTCAGCCATCCATCTTCAAGCACATCAATATTAAGTTATCCTTCGAGCAAAGCAGACTTATTTACCATTTATTAGTCAATGGCCAGATGCTTATGTATAATTCCTTTGATTTCTTTGTAACCTTCTTTGTTTCGTGAAGACTGTTGTAAGAACTCTCTAATAATTTAATAAAAGCACAGTAGGGGCTTGCACCCTCCTGTTTTCCTCAAAAAACGAACCAATGGAACTTGTTACCGCTGGTCCAAATTGATGATGCCCTTGCAAGGTTTTACAAAGAAAGAAAAGTTTCGCACATTCAACAATAAATCAGTTTGAATTAAAAACCGGGCATGCAAAGCGACAGAAGAAAGAACCAAGGTTTTATTGCCCAGATTTTCTTATAAGATGCTACTGCCTACAACTACAAGCTTCCCTATAAGGTTCTTCGTAAACCTAAACCTGGAAACTTTAGACTCTGCTTTTTTTATTGGCATCGCTAGCGCTCGGACGTCTGGACAGACGTGCACGTCCGAATGCTTGCACAGCCTGCCCCCGTCCGCCTTCGCCCCAACCCCATCCGCCTTCACTCCGCCCCACGCGCGCACTTCGCCCCCACCTCTGTGCCCTCCGGTCGCCCCAGACACCCTCCTCTCTCTCCGCGTGGGCGGCCATCAGGAGCCAGCTGAGGATGAGCATGCCCAAAGCGCGCCCCGACCGTAGCACCACAGCCCACCGGCCCCCAGCGCCTCCGTCCGCCGGCCCCCCAATGCTCCACCTTGTCAAATGACTTCTCAAAATCTAGCTTGATGATAACCATTTCCCTTTTAGATTTGTGGCAAATATGCAAGTACTCTAGTGCCCAGGCTAAGCAATCCTGTATTGTCCTCTTCTTGATGAAACCACACTGGTTTTTGTGGATGAGACTTGGAATTACTTGCAATCTATTAGCCATGATTTTGGTGATGTGCTTCAAAGAGCCATTTAGGAGAGAAACTAGAAATGGGGCGCGGCGTTGCTACACCTGCCCTGGACACCTCCTCTAGATTTGGACTAGTATTGCAATGGATAGCAGAACATAGAAATATACCAGGAAGACAGTTGACAGTTCACAATTCATACCTAAATGAAGCACAGAGGATCACATTGAAATGAATTTCAGAACTATGTAATATGCTCTTTGAGGGAGTATAAATGTTTTGTTCCTTAACAAAGAGAAGGGATTGTTCAGATAATGATATATTATTGAGGTGCAACTTTATTTGTTTATATAAAAGCCTTTGTTCCGATGTCTTGGAGAACCTGCAATTAGCCAGGTGAAATGGAAAATGAAAAGGAAGAGCCACATGTGAAACAACCTGCACCATTTCCAGATTACAAGGTATGATTGTAAGATATCGTCAGTATCAGCATTACTATTTTTTTCAGTGGCCCAAGTGTTAGCATTTTGACAACGAAGGGAAAAAGAAAAGACATGCCCATGGAGTGGAGCTAGATATCATATATAGTTCTATTGGAGGCGCAACCACCATAGTGTTCTTCTGCATGAATATTCTTTGCTTTGCAGAGGACATAGACAGGGAAAATTCATTAACACATGAATCTTAGTGGGTTAAAAAAAGTAGATTTAGTGGGAAGGGTGTACATGGACAATTCCTTGAGTACACAACATAAAGATATTCTGACTATGAAACCATATCATAAATTAAGTGCATGGAAATAATCAAGTTACCTGGTTGCTATGGGTAGTGAAGCGAGATCTATTGTGAATTGTAGTAAGCTATGTTAACAGACTTAAGCAGGACAGAAAGAAACTATTAGTAAAAATCGATATAGTATTATCTTTCTTGAGAAAACAAAGGTGTTTTACTTTTATCTGGTTTCAGATACTGCAATACCTGTACGGAACAACTATCTTTTTGGTGTGTATGTTTGACATGTCTAAATAATCAAGCGCTGTCTCTACATCTGCTGTAAGATACACAAGGTTTTCTTCACCATTTTCACATGCTCCAAGATAAGGTCCTGGCCACTTTTTCAATGATCCAATTATCAGCATACAGAGAAATTTTTTGAAGATGGCTGGCCCTTTCTCCACTGCCACCTGTGAACCACAAGTGAACTGGCTTTGGAAATCTCCCATTCACTGGATAGCAGTATACAACCTGCAACTGGCATTAGTTAATTGGTAAAAAAATTCAAGGTAATATTAAATTTTGTGCTTGCAGAAGATATAGAGCAGATTTTTACAACAATATTAATGCAGGCATAAGTACTAGTGCCCTTCTCATAAGCTTGCTGTTAAAAAAGTTCGAGAAAGAAATATGGGCACAGAACCTCTAGTTACTACAAATGACATAAGGTGCAGTTATGTAAACCAATGGTACAGTAGTTTATCCAACAAGTCTGCACTTTGTAGTCAGTTTATAGCCATTGCACATATACTTCAAATCTGATGATCTTAAGAAGAGGGCATCAGTTCAATTATTATTGGTTACTTAGTTTACCAAATTATGAGATCTTTCAAATACACAGGTTAGTCAGTCGCCTCAGATAAACTACTCAGGTGTAGGATCCCCGAAAGAAAACTGACTGGGTCCAATGCCATCTAGATGACCAATCACTTTATTTGGTCGCATAAGGTCCACAAACTTGAGGTCTGGCAGCATATGAGAAAATTAATACTTGTACTTCAATAGGCTTTCTCGTGATCTTTTCCTAGAACTATGCTCAACACAGAAAATCTATAAAACTCCATATAATTGCACTGGGTAGTAACAAAGTTAAGTTATTATATCAATCATACTAGTTCAAAATAGTGTGGTATGCAGAATTAGCACACTGTCATCAGATTAAACGATGCAACAATGATATTGATGCTTTTGGTGAAAAAAAAATATTTGGCACCTGGCATGAAGAGCATTTGATAGTAACAAGTTCACCTAGACAAAATGTAGCCTTTCTCGGAATGCATCGGCCATGAGCATTGGATAATTGCAAATGCGTCAGTCAAGTTAGCATCATCCATTTTGCTGGCACAGGCCTAGTACCGTGCTGCCACCGGTACTGTCACACCCAATTTTAAGGATAAAATTGAATGCACAAAACTCGTGTGTGCCCAGGAATCAATCACACACACAAGCTGACAAATTACATAAAGTATCATCACGGTGTCTCATACATCAGAGTTATAATAAAACTTAGTCTTATACATCACAGCGGAAAAAAATAAAAAGATAATAAAGCTCTCGTGAGCGTCATCACAGGGAAGGTCAACTGGTTGTCCACAAGCCTAATAATCCTCCGGGAAATCCTCATACCCATTGTCATCTGTTACCCATCCGGGATTTTTATCCAAGTAAAGAAAATAAACAAGTGTAAGTACATTCCGTACTTAGCAAGCTAACATGGGGTTATGAAGCTCAAAAAGGATAGACTCTGGTTTACTGCAGTTAGCATTTTTAATAGGTCAAGCTTTTATTATCAAGTATTATCAAGTTATGCTTAAGCTCCCATTTAATTCCCATAAGAACATATATCGGGGTCAAGTGTACCATATATCATCTTTGAACAACTTTAAATGATCATCAACAAGTAACCAGTTATTTTGTGAGTTTTCCGGGCTGCTCGTAACCATGAGCATGACTGTTATAACAGTTTGTTACCCTCTGTAGAGGTGGTGCACATTCACCGCGAGTCGTGATCCCCATATGCCCGGGTTAATTACTCCCATGTCACTACCAAGGTGAGCGGGCAGGGTACACTATGAAGCCATTTCATAGGTTTCCCTAACAAGTTAGGGCCGCTAGGTTTCCTTGGCAGGCAGATGTAGTAACCCCCCTTTCCTATGGCACATATCCATCGCGGCTATACTCATAGGAACAGAGGCAGCCCTATACCCAACGTGGCAAGCCCCATTTGCGTCAAAAAGGTAACCTCTAACTAACTAGAAAAGATCCTATTACTGAGCTAAAGTCAGAGCCATATGACTCTCCCGGTTGCACTATCAGTCTTAGCTTTTGCCGACAGATAAGTCCTTATGGAGGGCTGGGAGCAACATGAACAAGGGTCATTTGCACTTTCGCCCTATGGAACAGTTATTATAAATCATGTTACTCACTTTGTTCCATAGAATCATTCATCATCATGTATATCAAGTTCAGTTAGAGCACTAGCAATCTACCCATATGCATTTAACCCATAGGAGACAAGGAACAGGATAAACAATCACTAAGATGTCCTTACGGGTATCAAAATTAGACACATGCAAATGAGTGGTTGATTTAAAGTGAAATAGGACATCAAGGAAGGCCCATGCTATACTTGCCTTGGTTCACAAACTCGTGCTGGTCCTGCTGGTCGTCGAAGAGTTCTTGGTCTCCAACGTTTTTCTCACTGTCAGAACGCGACCAACACGGCAATATACAACATTCCAAAAGCATTCATGCAAAGCAAACATTTCTATCATTAGAACAGTACACCAACAGTATTGAAAACAAGATAAAATGTTTGTAAACATAATCTACGTCTCGCTACGATCACGTCAACACGAAGTTCACGAAAAACAGAGCTAAAATGCGAAAGTTATGATTTAAATGGGTTTTCCTATAGCCATATATTTAATTAAATCTAATCATGAAATTAAAAAGTTCCAAACTTGACTAACAGTAGCTCCAACATGTAGCTTATGAAATTACGAAGCTAACGCGATTTGAATGGATCAATTCAGAGCTAAAACGACAATTTTATAAGCGAAACAGTTCAAATGGCATTTCTGTAAATACTGAAAACGTATTTGTGACTTAAGCCGTGGAGTTTACGCTTTCCAATCAAGATTGCGCATTCGGGGAAATACGCTTTGGGCTGCGGGTTAGGACTTAGAAAAGTCCA
The DNA here is from genome assembly GCF_019320115.1 of Miscanthus floridulus. Classification (NCBI taxonomy): domain Eukaryota; kingdom Viridiplantae; phylum Streptophyta; class Magnoliopsida; order Poales; family Poaceae; genus Miscanthus; species Miscanthus floridulus. The sequence continues at coordinate 111,585,037 of NC_089589.1, read as the reverse complement.
GGGACTCTTTTGCAAAACAGCCACGCGAAGGGGTAACTTCTAATCCTGGCCGTTGATCTCGCGATAGGCGGTTAGGATCGGTCTGGGGAGGGAAGGTCGGCCGGAACAGTGTCCCCGGTGACCAGGCGCCATGGCCGGCGGCATGAAGGACTCGGTCGCACGCGGTTAGGGGCTAGGGTTCACCAAACGGACATCCGAGGGCACCGGTGAGCGTGGGGGAAGAAGGGGGGGGGGTCGCGGCCATGCCAAAAAGGTGACCAGAGGGGAAGGTTGAAGCGGCGGCCGCCATGGCCGACGGCCAAGAGCTTCCCGGCCGCACTCAAAATGGCCACACAAGCCATCAAACGCCAAAGGAGAAAGTCGGGGAGAGAGAGGAGAGCACGGGGGTCTCACCGCGGGAAAGAAATGGGTCGGAGATGGCTCGGGGAAGGCGGGTCATGGCGGTTCCGATCTCAGCGGACGGTGGGGCTTTTCCGTGCGACGGTGGCGGCCTCCGAAGCGCGAGCGAGGGAGAAATTAGAGCGAGGAGCGAGAGAGAGACACACGGGGGCTCGGCTTCGCTTAAAAAGAGGCCGGGGCGCGGGGAGGGCGCTCCCACGACGCGCAACGTGGGCGCGGGTGGCGGTTGCGGCCTGCGGCTTGACTGGCGCGGCGGTTTCAGAAGGAGGGAGACGGCGCCGACAGGTGGGGCCAGGCGGTCAGCGTCCGGGCGCGGGGCGCAGGCGCGCGGCAACGGCTGGCGCCCGAGCGGGCCGGCGGGGCTTGCTGGGCCGAGCAAAGCGAGCGGCTGGGCCAGCGGTGCCGGGCTGAGCGGGGAAAGGGGAGAGGGGAGGGCGAACGGGCCGCGGGAAAGGAAAAGGCCATGTGGGCCGAAAGTGAGGAAGGGGAGGAGATAATCATTTTTCCTTTTTATTTTCCAAACAAATTTTCCCAAAAGCATTTTCAAATAATTTTTGAATTCATTTGAACTCTAATCCAAGAACAATCATCACATGAATAAATAGTGCAGCAGCATGTATGCATCAAAAGTTTCTAATCTTATAATTGATTTTAATTCCCCAAAAATTATTAATTTCCTATAATTGAATGCACACTTATTAACATAATTAAATTAAATTTATTTATTTTAAAAGAATGAAAAGTTTTGGGTGTTACAGGTACCCACGTGTCAAGGGACAAGGTAGTGGATGCGAGGATGCGAGCAAGACATCGACATGGCCAAGGATGCTTGCCATGTTGTTCTAGGGCCGAGGACGTTTGGGCCTAGAGTTGGTTCAGTGAGCAGCTTACCTTGGGGAATTTCAACAAACAGCTGCGCTGCATCATCCATGTCCGGCTGCTGGAGCACTGCCCCGTGCTCTTTGTGGCGTGTGAGGTCGCACAGGCATGGGGAAGCTACGAAGCGCCGGTGGTGCTGGTTGACTACTTTGTCACAATTGACATGCTTGGTGGTAGGTTGGTGGCCCCGCGATGCTCGGCCCGCTGGACCACCTGCTCGCACCGCCTCTCCCGCCGCGCCGCCACCATGTTGGCGGGCCTCATGCGACGGCGTGGTGGCTAGTGCCTCCTCTTACTCGCACCTCTGCAGCTCCACGTTGGCGTGCCGACGCTCTTTCTCCGCCGCCTTCTGTTCCGCCATCGCCAGTCGATACGTCTTTGTCGTCAGTGGTGCCCGCGAAGAGGAACCCAACTTTGGGCGAAAGTGTGTCGAGTTGAGGATCCAAGCACACACCCGTGTTGCGTCGCGCTGGGCACGCCGGCGGATTGCGCCTGTGCCGGTGGCACGCACTCCTGGCGGCGTTCACTGGGAGCTACATCCGTGTGGCGGCGTGCTCGGCTCGCTGCGCCATGCCAGCACTTGCAGTCCGTGGTGGCGGTCATGTATGGCTGGCCTAGGCCCTAGGGCCCGTGCCCGTGCCGTGCGGCGCTCGACTCGCCCTCGTCGCCTCGCTGGTGGACCGCGCAGCGCCGAGCGCGACGACGGGAGGGGCCGACCCCGCGCCGCCGGCCCACCACACATCCAGGTGGCCTCGCACGGTCCCGGCCCCGCTAGGGCGAGGCAGCACAATTCGCGAGCCGAGCGGGTGGCGACGATTCGCGAAAGTTTGGGTTTCCAGCTTACTGGGCGACAGACCCGTGATGACTCCGATCGGACGGTGGATATCGCATGAACGCTCGATCCAACGGCTAGCGGGTTAGCGGGTGACGTGGCCCTAGCAGGTGCCCGCGGTTTGGGTGCAGGATTCCTATAAGAAGATTGGCCTATAATCATTTATTCTTGATGGACTGTCTATCTTGGGTATCAGGGTGATGTAAGAAGTATTAATGCTTCTTGTGCAGATGTTTCCATTACAGAATGCCAGGCAGAGATCATAAAAGTCATTTGCAATAAAAGGCCAACATTTCTTAATGAACTCATTATTAAAACCGTCTGGACCAGGAGATTTGTCATTTGGTAATTCTTTGACCACTTTGTCAATTTCCTCCTTGGAGAAATTTGATTCCAGTTCATCAAGATTCTCATGTTGAATCATCAACTGTTCCAAATTAAAGAGCATGGACCCAACCCCCACATATGTTGTCCTAGAATACCTGAAACCTTGGCCACTGATGTGCATTTAAAATATTTAGATCCACTGCATGATTATCAAATCAATAATCATGTATTTTAGAACTTGCAGTCAAGTGTGACCATGTCAGGACGAGGCATATGTTCTTCCACTTGAGAACTTATGGTGGATAGCTTGTATTGAGTAACTTCTTGTTTGGCATATGTGCCACAGCAATATATACATTTTAGAGCTTAAACAGAACATATTTTTCTTAATGTTAGTTGGGCCTTTTCAGAGCTGATTACAGTTATAACTATTATATACTCTTGTCAGAAACGTCATTTATTTCTGACCTGAGGGAGTACCTATGTAACTCTGGCTGTTAAGGGAGCTCAGGTTTCAACTGATAACCAGTTGGATATCAACTTCAAATTCGAGACTTCAATATGAATTTGGACCCATTTTCGTTTGTATACGTTATGAAATAATGTGTTACCTGCTGGAGGTATTTGTTGTTGTACCTCAGCCCTTCTTATAGTTGTAGCAGCAGAAAGTGGAAACTTTTTTCTTGGAAATGGAGCCATCCTACCTCAAGAGTAACATTTTAAACATTTGCCTACAGGTTTGAACACAAACGATAAGATTAGAGCAATGGCGGACCTAGGATTTTACCATAGGGTATGCCGCTTAAAAATTTTCTTACACAATTAGTGTTGGAGTGCAGACTTTGTAAAGCGGACACGACACCATTCCATTTCATGGCATATATATCTCACAGGACACAATAAGATGGGATGAAAAAAAAATGCAAAATAAAGGATGAAATGTATTATTTATACTTGTAATATCTAGTGGGGATAAAAAATTGAAAAATAAAAATAAAGACACATGAGGTCTCATGGGATACAACAAGAGAGGATAAAAAAATAGAAAACCTATAGAATGAAGTGTATTATCTATGCTTAATTTTAAAGGGTCAAAAGAAAATGGAAATTTAGAACGGCGTTGTACATAGATGCAAAAGAATGCAAAATGGAAAATGAAAACAAAAAGTGAGGGCCGCCAAGGATTGAACAAGCGACCTCTGGGTTACAAAGCAAGAGGGTTACCATTGGGCCAAGAAGATGTACTAATAAATTTTTCTGCAAATATCAATATCTACAGAGTTATAATCCAGTGTTACGTAATACAAGCTGCCCCACAGGGTATGCCGTGGCGCACCTAGCATACCCAGTGGGTCCGCCCCTGGATTGGAGATGTGGGAGGCAGGAACTTCTACCTGCACAAGAATGATTAACGGGCTTTCATCCTGTTCGCTTGGCTTATAAGCCGTATTTTTTCATTCAACGAACAATATTTTTCTCTCACAATAAATTAGCTAACAGTACATTCAGCCATGACATATCAGCCAAGCCAACAGGGCATTTACCTCTAGGGCCAGGAGCCTGATGCGAATTCAAGTCGCGGCGACATCAGCCAGAACTCCTCCTTAGGACAACCATCTGGTGGTGCTACAAATCAGTACCAGGTCCTCACCATTGTCATCTGTAAGGCTGTCTCTAACAGGAGACCCATTGCGGAACCTAAATCTAAAATAGGTCTCCAATACAATATATATAGCCTCCAATAAAGTACCTATATGGAAGACCCATTTTAGGTGCTAGAAGAGGTATAACCCAAATTTGAGTATTCTCTCTCTTGGAGACCTATTTGCAGAAAGGGTTGCCTTTTAGGTCTTTGTTGTTAGAAAAAGACCAAAAATAAGTATTGAACCCTTTACCTGTAACGCTACCTAAAGGACGAATGAGTCTTGTATTTTGAATCGTGGCCGCCGGACTTGGCAGATCTGGAGGTTCATCACCTGCAACAACTGTACATTACAGCAGCACAATGAGTCTTGAATCTGCACACAGTGCAGCCAAGAAGTAGTTAGTTAACCAGTAAAAGGTGTGGCATGAATTCCAGTAATTCGTGTGGTGTGGTGTGTAATCCTAATTCATAGCAGTAGTTAACCAGTATACATGCCATAGTGGTTAAACCGCAAAAAGAATCAGTGGGGATGATGGCCCCAAGAAACAGAGTCATGGGCACCTATCGCAGATTTAAGATGTGTCCATGGACATGTATTTAGCATACGGGACTGCTATACAAATTCAAAAGTAGTGGTTAGAATTTTTTTTTTACAGTTCTCTCTCACTGTACGTACCCTCCTAAGCAGCTTCGTTTGCTTTGCTTTGCCCTAAGTAGTTAAGAAAAAAAAGTCAATGTTTCTATATTTTTGTATTTATTAGTTTTAGTAGTTACTCAATAATCTTGATGTTTGATTTATTTCGCATTATTAGAAAAAAATAGTAAATGTATCATATTTTCAGGAGTTAGAATTAGTTTTTCTTTTTGAGTTAGAATTAGTTAGTTATGAGTTTCTAAATAAAATAGGTTTAGTTGATATTCCAAAATTCAAGAGTATCAAAGGCAAACCATGGGCTGATTCTGATTGGTCTAGCAGACATATGTTATGGTCCAGATTGGTCTAGCAGACCGGGCCTAGCATAACAATGGATACGCAGAGTGTTCGGCTAGCATGAAACTACTACTATTTATGCTGATATCTTGTGAGAGAAAAACACTGCTCTGGTTGAAAAAAGAGAAAAACCAGCCGGCCGAAGTATCCCAGCCGAACACTCCCAGGGTTGAGGAAAGCAGGAGGCCGTCAGGGTATGAAATTTCGGGCTGAAAATGGCCCACTTACAAAGCAGCCATTTAAATCATTGTCCGTGGACAATTTCACTTCATGTCAATAGCACAGTGGTAAAGGAGCTCTTTACAAAAAAAGGGGTATTCGGCCGAAAATGTTATACTTCATTTTTTTCCGTCATATTACATACTGTATATCGGTGAAGGAGGCCTTTCCAGAGCAATTGGTTTTGATTCACCTATACCAAGACCTTATTATGACCATTTTTTTTGTAGTTCAGTTTTAATTAGTTTTCCTAACCGTTTTGACTTTATTTTAATTAATTTCCTAACAATGGTTACTTATTCTCATTATTATTTGGCTATCTTTTACGTATAAATGTCATTATTTTTTAAAAATTACAAAATGAGTGTTAACAAAATATGCAATGAACACCATAGTCTCAACTTAACGAAGGGATCAAAGATAAGGGCTGCAACAATAGCCACCGGCCCTGTTCGTTTGGAGGAATTTGGAGGAATCCGGAGAAATTTGGGAGAGCATGAACAGTGAATTCCGGTCAACCAGCCGAACGGCCCCACTATAGTTTAATCTAAGCTTTTGAATAAATGCATATTAATGACACACAAAGATGCCATTCAAATGGAAGAAAAACTATCGATATGGATAAAAAGCATATGACAAAATTTCTTATTTGACGCTACTATATCTAGCTTTTACCCGTCAGCATGGCCGAGCTGGGGACTGGAGCGCCTGTAGGGACACGACACCCTTTCCTGGTGGAAGAGGAAACAGAGCTTAGAACAGAGCCACGGAGGGAGTTTGGCTTAACAATTTTTTTTGGGCTGGCAGGGCGTTTTGATCCATTCATCAAACTCACAAGTGTACAATGGAACACATAATATTAGGCATGAAAGATAGAGATAATATCAAACAAGGGGGCCAAGGAATTTTTCACGTATAGTAGTGTCAAATAAGGAGTTTTGTTTAAACATATAAGTCAGTAATTGATAAATTTACCATAAATAGATAGAGACTACATAAGGTAAATAGATAGAGATAAAATAAATAAAAAGGAAACACACAATAGTTTAATATAAGTAATTTTTATGAGTCAGAGCCACAGAGGTATTAAACAATAAGGTAATCTTATATCTTCTAAATTCTATCTCGCACGGGTTGATGGACTATTGTGAATAGTATAGCTGCAGGATTGCAGCCGCACGGTACATTGCATGGAAATTGCAACCCTATGATGACTCATTCAACACTACGGCAATGATGGGAACCTATATGCAAAAATGAAATTTGGAACTTATTTTAGATAGACAGACACGCCCATATATATGAGAGTGTTCTTTATCCTTTTACCAATGGCGTTGTTGGTACACTGAGGTGGCATTTGATCAATGTCTAACGTCGCTGAATATAATGCCATGGACTGACGGTGGCGCTCATCGTCTAGGGTTCCACTTCCCAATCTCTGTGCTGAGCTATGTGGTCTTGGGAGGTATCTTGGAATTTGACTGGTTAGTAACACGTTATGAAAAATAATTCTCCTTTTTTTTTAAAAAAAATTGTTTTGTATCATTAGTTCATATGTTCTCAGACCACAAATATTTTGCCAACGAATTCATCAACACTTGCAGCTGTATGGAAGGATTGTGAGGCACCTGATATCTACATTGCTTCGAAGACAAGCGAAAGCACCTACTGTTTATGAAATGTTGCCCAGGAATAAGTGGAAAGCATAGATATGGATGGGTGTGGAGGATATGATCCCCATTGAAGTAAGCTAGAGGATACACACGATAGTCATCTTCCTGAAATGCAAACTGGAAAGTGAGAAGAATATGGAGGATAGTACATTGTTCTTTTGAGGGAAGCCACCTGGCACACTTTATTGATTTGCAAAGATAGTTACATCACTTTGTTGATTTTGTAAACAACTTCCTTTCAGTGTTTCTTTTGTTTATTGAAATGAAGAGATGGATTATTTGAGGACTGGACATGATGGCTTTATTAAAATTCCATAGAAAGCGAAATGGACAATTTTCTAAGATGGTGTGTTCACCTGTCTCTGGGGAAGAAGTTTTTCAGTAACATCTTACTGTCTAAGAAAACAAAAACATCAGTCAGTTCGATGAAAACCAAATCACTACTACAAAATGGATTTTCGAAGGTGGATATCTTTTTTTTTTCCAGAGAGACTGGCAACTCTGGTCTAACCAATGATCACTATAAATCGACATTTATAGAGGCAGTCAAAATGCAAGCCGTCCTTCTCAGGACACGAACCCATGACCTACTACTGAACACTCACTTGTGACTTGTGAGTATATAAATATGATTCTATCTTTTTATGAATATTTTGTAATCTTGTATTAAATATTTTGGGTACTAAATGAACTCAAATGAAAAATGTTTCAACCATAAAGTTTTAAATCTTTTCATCAATCAATAACTACAAATTTGGTATATAGTAGTGTAACGTCCCAGAGTCCAAATAGCTCAGATCCACTCTACATGCTGAGTGAATCACACCTACCACCATCACATTTACGCTTTCGTTCTCGCTTCACGTAAAAGGATTAACTCAGGGATGGTGGGATGGACTCTAGAAGCCTTATATGTTGGTCTAACCCACCTTTAACAACCAAGACGGGACTAAACCCCACATAATATATCTCATTAACGTGCACATGGGCCACTACGGGCCAAATTCCAAATTGGGCCAGATGTGACAAGTAGGTGCCTCCATCCGAGACTGTTTGAAAATTTTAAAATTTGAATATCAAAATATATGAATTTAAAACAAATGTTTGATATACTAAACAACTTCAAATAAAAAACTTATCAACAACAAACACGTAGACTAGGCCGGCCACTACAACTTTAGTATTAACAATTTGAACATATTTGGGAGTCTAAAATTTGAATTTCAAAATCTATGAACTTAAAACACATATTTGGGAGTCTAAATGAATCCAAATAAAAAACATTTCAATGACTGAGACCCCTTGCTATAATAATTAAGTACTTGGTATCCTGCACCTAGCAATACAGACAACGACTGAGACTCCTTGCTATAAGATATACATAATGGACTGCCAAATGTGGTCTTCATCTAGCGAAATTCTTACAAACCTTTAATGAGTAGTGAGCTAGTGGCATATGGTACAAACCTTTTGCTCTTCTTTCATGAGTAGTGGGAGGTATCTGGAAATTCAACAGGTTAGTAACATGCCCCTCATATAAAACAATTCTCCCTCTGCAAAATTTCATTCGTTAAGATGTTTTGGATCACCCATATTCTCAACAAACTCATCAGTACTATAGCTCTAGCTGACGCTGCATGCTTTAGTTCCATGGTATTTATCACGATGCTGTTTGCTTGGTTGCGGGCCATTAAGAAAATAATCCTTAGCTGCAACCATAAATCCATATCCCAATAGCCTTTTGCTTCTTCTTTCATGAATTTGTTTAAGAAAACATAGGAGCACAAATTACTGCCGTAACAATTATTTGAAATATTTTTAATAATGAAAGATTGAAAAGTAATTTATCACTTTAGCGACCTACGACTGGACGACAGGGCTGTTGGCTGAGCTCATTGGAATTATGAAGACAGGAAAGTAGCAATACCGATAGTCATATTTGTCATTTTGAGAAGTTGATGTTTCAGCATTAATTAACTTATATAAAAAAACACAACCAGCATACATGTTGAATATTATATGGGTTTAGGCCCATATTTTATTTAATAAAACAATCAATTCTAGGCCCATATTAAATGCTGTGGTACAATATAGTTTTAGTCTCGTATGGAATTTTGATTGATTGTTGACTCAAGTTAAATAGGCTACACACTTGTGCACTTATAGAGAAGTTGAAAGAGGCTAAAGGCGTGCCACACGCGCGCACGCGGCAGCCTCCACTGTTGAGGCGTGGTGAGCGATACGTGCATGACGTGTCATGCATGAGCGCGGGTGTGGGTTGGTTTTGCCACTTGGGCTGGCTAAGGAAGAGGAAGAGGTATAGGCGCTAATGTGGAGGAGTTATTTATGGGTCAGTTATCATCCACTACAGTAGTGATTACTCGTAATCACTTCGACTCATCGTCTCCCTAATCTCTCCGGCATTACCTTCCCTCCCATCTCCCTGTTGCCTCACGCGCCATATCAATCCATCCTTGAGTCGAGTACTCCCCATCCCATCCTCTGTGTGCACGGAGCTTTGGGAGAGGAGGCCTCCAGAACCGCCGTTCGCATCGGGATACCTGCTCTGGTGTGTGCGGGCGATTAGGTCTTTGTGGAGCGTCTCCGCGACTACTCGCCGTCTTCATCTTCATCGGAATGTCTTCATCTCCTTCTTGGGTTCTTCCTCGGCGAGGGACGGCACTGTGTACATCTTCTTGCAATGACTGTGGTCCGCGACTTCGAGCAAGTCACCATGAGTGGGTCTTGAATCACCAGTGCCTTGAGCATGGGTCCCTCCACAGGGTACATCTCTATTCTCAAATTTGTTGAGTTCAATCTCTTTTCCGCCATGATCAGTATGATGTTCATCAACATAATTGCTGCTAATCTGAGTAGTAGTAAAATCACACACGTGCACATATTTGTCATCACAAATTTGTTAATATTTTTCTAGATTAATTTTAACATGAAATTGTCTAAATTCCTAACAATCCAAAAACCTGATATTAGGCAATTTTCTGTTAGTGGTTTTGCTGCTGCTTTGAAGCCAAATGATTTTGATGGAATAAATTACAAGACATGGCGTGCTAAGATGGTGCTATGACTTACTGCTATGAACTGCTATCACGCCGCATAGGGGAAACCTAAACAATTAACTCCCGAGGAGGAGGAAAAGTTCAAGGTAGCCGATAACCTATTTCGAGGCACCGTGATTAGTGCACTTCATAGCAAGTATGAGGAGAGCTACCTTCGTAGGCAAGGAATTATGGGATGCACTTGATGCTATACCTCATGTAGCAGCTGTTTGACTATAAAATGGTTGACAACCGTTCTGTGGTCGAACAAGCTCATGAGATACAGGCACTGGCTAAGAAACTCGAACAGTTCCCATGTGTGTTGCCCGACAAATTTATGGCCGACGGTATAATCGCTAAGCTGTCACCTTCTTGGAGAGATTTTGCTACCTCTCTAAAACACAAGAGACAAGAGTTTAGCGTGGCTGAGCTTATTAGGTCTCTTGATGTTGAGGAGAGGGCTAGAGCAAAAGACATGCGTGGGAAAAGCGTTGAGTCTTCTAGTGCCAATATGGTGTAGAAGAAAAATTCAAATGCATCTTGTAATAATAAGAAGAAGAACAAGTAAGAGAACAACTCGAAGCCTAAACAAACAACCACTTTTAAGAAGAAAAAGAACAACAAAGATGGTGGTTGCTTTGTTTGCGGGAGTGATGAGCATTGGGCAAGTTCATGCTCTGACCGCAAATTTAAGCAAGAGAAGAAATATGCAAACATGGTTATTAGCAAGGCTGAAGGAGGAACATCTAGGTATGTTAATTCTTTACCTATTGTTCTTTCAGTTTATCATTCGCCTAAGTGGTGGATGGACACTGGGGCTAATATTCATGTGTGTCCTGATGCCTCTTTGTTTTCTTCTTATTAGGTTGGCGGGTCTGGAGCCTTGCTGATGGGGAACAGGTCCCTTGCGTATGTTCTTGGTGTTGGTATGGTCATTCTGAAGTTCACTTCGGGAAAGACGGTGCTGCTGAATAACATGCAACATGTCCCCTCCATAAAAAAGAATCTAGTTAGTGGCTCTCAATGATGTTGAGATGGTTATAAAGTTGTCTTCGAGTCCAATAAATGTGTTCTGTCAAAGTATGGAACTTTTATTGGTAAAGGTTATGATTGCGGAGGCTTGTTCCGCTTATCCTTGCATGATGATGTGTGTAATACGATTGAGAACAATGCTATTATCCCTGATGAGTCAAATATTTGGCATTCACGTCTTCATCATGTTAATTTTGGTTGTCTATCGCGGCTTGCAAATCTGAATTTAATCCCAAAAATTAATTTGGTCAAAGATTCTAAGTGTCATGTGTGTGTGCAATCTAAGCAACCTCGTAAGCCTCACAAGGCTACGGAGACGAGGAACTTGGCACCATAAGAACTAATCTATTCCGATCTATGCGAGATGAATGGTGAGTTGACTAAAGGTAGCAAAAGATATTTCGTGACTTTTATAGACAATTGTACTAGATTTTGCTATGTGTACCTATTAAAAACAAAAGATGAAGCATTGCATTACTTTAAGATCTATAAAGCTAAAGTAGAAAATCAACATGAGAGGAAAGTTAAACGGTTAAGGTCACATCGTGGTGGAGAATACTTTTCAAGTGAATTTTCTGAATTCTGCGTAGAACATGGAATTATTCATGAGAGGACACCACCATACTCACCACAATCCATTGGGATTGCTGAAAGAAAGAACCGCACTCTAACTGAGTTGGTTAACGCCATGTTGGAGACAGCGGGACTAAGAAATGGTGGGGTGAGGCTATTTTGACGGCATGTCATGTCTTGAATAGAATTCCTACAAAGAATAAAGAAATCACACCATTCGAGGAATGGAAGAAGAAAAGATTAAATCTCTCTTATTTGCATACTTGGGGTTGTTTGGCCAAGGTGAATGTGCCAATTAACAAGAAGTGCAAACTTGGATCTAAAATTGTTGATTGTGTTTTCCTTGGTTATGCTATTCACAGCGTTGGATATAGATTCTTAATTATAAATTTTAGGGTACCTGACATGCATGTTGGTACTATCATGGAGTCTAGATACGCTACATTTTTTGAAACTGATTTTCCCATGAAAAGTGCGCCTAGCACGTCTAGTCATGAACCTATAATTCCCCATGAGCAATTTATTCCAATAGAACATTATGAGGTACCTCATATGCATAATCCTGAGGAGGGTGACATTGTAGTCACTCGAAAGAGTAAGGGAGATAATGGACTGCAAAGTCTTTTGGTGATGACTACATTGTGTTCCTTGTGGATGATGAACCAAGAACCATTTCAGAGGCATATTCCTCTCCTGATGCTGACTTGTGGAAGGAAGCAGTACGGAGTGAGATGGATTCAATCATGTCTAATGGAACTTGGGAAATTGTTAAATGTACTTATGGATGTAAACCAATAGGATGCAAATGGGTGTTCAAGAAAAAGCTAAGGCCTGATGGTACAATTGAGAGGTACAAGGCAAGGCTTGTGGCCAAGGGTTATACCCAGAAAGAAGGTGAAGATTTCTTCGATACTTATTCACTTGTAGCTCGATTGACCATAATTAGAGTGTTACTTTCTCTAGCTACCTCTCATGGTCTTATCATTCATCAGATGGATGTAAAGGCGGCTTTTCTAAACGGAGAGTTAGAGGAGGTGATCTATATGGATCAGCCAGATGAATTTGTAGCAAATGGTCAAGATGTCATAGTGTGTAAGTTATTGAAGTCCTTATATGGCCTAAAACAAGCTCCTAAGCAGTGGCATGAGAAGTTTGATAGAACTTTGACATATGCCGGCTTTGTTGTAAATGAAGCCGACACATGTGCGTACTATCGGTATGGTGGGGGCGAATAAGTGATCTTGTGTTTATATGTTGATGTACTAATCCTTGGAACCAGCCTTAATGTGATTAAGGAGGTTAAGACCTGTTGTCTAATAATTTTGAGATAAAAGACTTAGGAGAAGCTGATGTTATTCTTAATGTCAAGCTATTAAGAGAAGGCAATGGTGGGGTTACACTTTCACAATCCCACTATGTGGAAAAGGTATTGAGTCGCTTTGGGTTTAGTGACTGTCAACCTGCTCCTACGCCTTATGACCCTAGTGCGCTATTAAGAAAAAATCAAAGAATAGCAAGGGATCAATTGAGATACTCCCAAATCATTGGTTCGCTTATGTATCTGGCTACCGCCATGAGGCCGGATATCTCGTTTGCTATGAGCAAACTAAGCCGGTTTGTGTTAAATCCGGGAGACAATCATCGGCGTGCTCTTGAGAGAGTACTGTGCTATCTGAAAGGTACTATGAGCTATGTCATTCACTATACCAGGTACCCGAAGGTACTAGAGGGTTTTTGTGATGCTAATTGGATATCTGATGCTGATGAGCTTTATGCCACAAGTGGATATGTGTTCTTGCTTGAAGGTGGCGCTGTTTCCTGGAAGTCTTGCAAACAGACTATTTTAACAAAGTCAACTATGGAAGCCGAACTCACAGCATTAGACACCGCTGGTGCTGAGGCCAAGTGGCTTCGTGAACTCCTTATGGATTTACCGGTTGTAGAGAAACCTATACCGGCTATTTCTATGAACTGTGACAACCAAACTGTGATAACTAAGGCAAACACTTCTATGGACAACATGAAGTCCACAAGGCACGTTAAGTGGAGATTAAAATCTATCAGAAAATTGAGAAACTCCAGAGTGATAGCGTTGGACTATGTCTACACGTCTAAAAATCTGGCAGATCAATTCGCTAAGGGACTGTCACGTAATGTGAAAGATAATGCATCGAGTGAAATGGGCTTGAGACCCACATGGAGTCTATCATGGTGGTAACCTATTCTATGTGATCGGAGATCCCGTGAAGTAGAATGGTGAAATAAGGCAAGGCAGGGGTAGGCTATGAGGAAAGAACCTTAATTAAACCTTTGTCAGATGCACTTCTTTTCTTTTCTGTATGGCAGGTTGGTTTTATACCTTAATATGTTTCAAAGTGGCTTGTTGAAGCAAAGATATTATCCTACATAACATCTTTTGAGAAACACACCTATGTGAGTTCGATTGCTAGTCATAGTCTATGATATTTGGGTGATCTCTAGATACTCATGAATGGGCTGGGAGTATGACTTATATGCTCCAACCAGAGGGGATGCTTTTTGCAACCTTGTATCAGTAAAGGGCCTAGGTGAAACTTATTTTGCACAAAACTATCAATTCAAGGCATAGTCCATTGTATAGTTTTGAGTAAGCGTAACCTTTGCTCTAGGTGGAAGTTCAACTTAACTGTCTCTATCAAAACACTAGTATATCAAACGACAGAGGAAACTGAGAGCATTTCTTATGTGCCCTAGAATTTGGTGAGGATTGTTGAATATTATATGGGTTTAGGCCCATATTTTATTTAATAAAACAATTAATTCTAGGCCCATGTTAAATGTTGTGGTACAATATAGTTTTAATCCCATATGGGATTTTGACTGATTGTTGACTCAACTTAAATAGGCTACACACTTGTGCACCTATAGTGAAGTTGAAAGTGGCCAAAGGAGTGCCACATACGCTCGCGCCACTGCCGCCGCTGATGCGAGGCGTGGCATTGTGTTGCGTGCGTGCATGATACTCGTAATCACTTTGACTCATCGTCTTCCTGATCTCTCCGGCATTACCTTCCCTCCCATCTCCCTGTTGTCTCACGTGCCTCACCAATCCATCCTCTAGTCGAGTTGTACTCGAGTACTCCTCGTCCCATCCTCTAAACACACAGAGCTTTGGGAGAGCAGCCCTCCGGAACCACTGTTCGCATCGGGACACCTGCTTCGATGTGTGCGGGCTATCAGGTTTTTGGGGAGCATCTCCACAACTTCTCGCCATCTTTGTCTTCATCTCCTTCCTGGTTTCTTCCTCGGCAAGGGACGGCACTGTGTACATCTTCTTGCAATGACTGTGGTCCGCGACACTAAGCAAGTCACCATGAGTGGGTCTTGAATCACCGGTGCCTTGAGCATGGGTCCCTCCACAGGGTACATCTCTATTCTCAAATTTGTTGAGTTCAATCTCTTTTTCGCCATGATCAGTATGATGTTCATCAACATAATTGCTGCTAATCTGAGTAGTAGTAAAATCACACACATGCACATATTTGTCATCACAAATTTGTTAATATTTTTCTAGATTAATTTTAACATGAAATTGCCTAAATTCCTAACAATACATGCATGGCGGTCTGCAGGGTGCACATAATATATGCAGCTATATTTGGAATCATCTTTGGATTTATAGGTTAAAGTGTAAATCGATTGTTTCACTAAGATTTAAACATTTACTGGCTGATGAGATGCAATATTGACCGATTCTTTTCTCTTGAAGTGTCACTATAAGAAAACAAAGAACATCAACAAAAGATTACTCCCCAAAAACAAGCTAACCTTAATAGATGGTACATGATCTGAATTACTTTGAGAAGAGTTACAAAGTACAATTTGTTTTATTTTCAGAAAAGGTGAAGTTTCTTTTGTTTACTGGTAGAAAAAAGCAAAGTTAATTTTTGCATATATTTGTATCCCTATGATGGAAAAGTGGGTATGAAATTTGAATAATGTGAGTGCGCTGCAGTGCAGGCGATTGTTGTTGAAGTTGGAGCTGGTTCTTTGTGTTGACGTCAGAAGTGATCCCAATGAACCACCAATAGGGCCTTGGACGCCCGGGCCGCTACGGATCGAAGAACGCAGCGAGGATGTCACTCTTTCGTGGTGAAGAATGGAGAGGTTTATAAGCAAACCACCAAAGGACAACTAACGTGCTTACGCGACGGAGAACCAGCTAGTTTTCAGGCAAACTAGCAAAGAAACCAAAGCTCTCGCCTGGGAGGGACCCCGTCAGGGCAAAGATGTTGTCGGGTTGCCCTAGGTCGGCCGGCAAGCCTAGGGCATCATCCTTGGTCTTCAGATCAAGGGATGAACATCATGGGGGTTGGAGAAGAGGGCAAAAGGGTTGGACTAGAGGTAGTAGATTGATTTGTTTAACGATTGGATAGATGGAAACTCAATCAGCCATGATCCTCTCATATATATAGAGGGGGGTGGTCTTATCCCAGCAGGAAACCTCTCTAAGCCTTATTTTCAATGTTTCCCACGAGTATGGGACAGTTTAGATCAGAATCCAAAAGGCCAGATCCGAATAGGATTTTCTATTAGGTTTGTCGGAAGTCCTGACTTGGGTCGGAACTCCCGACAGTCGTAACTTTCGACTTTTGTCGGAACTCCCGATGTAGGGATAACCCTAGACACCCGAGAAGATTTCTTTAGGCTTCCCGGAAGTCCCGACACCCATCGAAACTTCCGATAGTCGAAAGCCCCGACTTGGGTCGAAACTCCCGACAACGAGGCATCTTTCCAAGGGTATAACTTCTTCATCCGAACTTTGAATTAGACGTTACATATATGTTTTTTTGACTATCTTGACGAGAGGAACGCAATGGTGAAGTCCGTTTCACATTTTGACAACTTCACAAAATGAACATTTTTGGTTGTCAACAAATGCCCCCCTGTTTTCAGGTGAATGATGCATGAACTTGAAAACACTTATTCAAAACCAAATAGCGACAATACCCATCTGATCGGCTGCTTAGTTACTAAGGGCGATGTATACATAGGCCATTTTTTCTAAGGGCGATACATGTATCGGCCATTGTTTGGAGAGCAGTTAGGCTTCTTGCCAAACACTTGGAAAGTACCCTTTCAAGTACCTCCCGTTGAATGCTCTCGTGAGACGTTTACCTTGCAATGTCTCTAGCACATATGAATTTTTGAATATAACTTTGACCACTTTGTAAGGACCTTCCCAATTCGGTGACCACTTGCCAAACTGATTGCTCTTCGATCTAATTGGTAGTATGGTTTTCCACACCAATTCTCCTACTTGGAAGGATTTGCTCCTGACTTTCTTGTTGTATGCTTTGGCAACTCGAACTTTATCTTTCTCTATTTCCTTGAGAGCCTTTAATTTCACATCGTCACCTCATCGATGTTATCCATCATCAAATCATGATACACAACAGCTGATAAATCATTTTGTTTAGCGAGCCTGTATGCATCCAAATTCACTTCGACTGGCAACACGGCTTCTTGACCATATACTAACTCAAAAGGAGTAACCTTTGTAGCACCATGCCTTGAAATGCGATGTGGACAAAACTTCATGCCATCTCCTTGGATTCTCCTCAATTTTTTTGATGAACTTGATCAAAGTCTTATTACTAGACTCAGCTTGGCCATTGGCTTGAGCATAGTATGGAGATGAATTGAGCAACTTGATCTTATATAATTTGGCAAATTCCCTCACCTCTTTTGGACACAAATGATGTCCCTTGATCTGTAGTTAACGTTTAAGGGATGCCGAATCTATGGATAATATGCTCAGTGATGAACTCAATTAGTTCCTTGTGTGTCATATTCTTCAAAGAAACTCCCTCGGTCCACTTAGTAAAGTAATCTATAGCAACTAACACAAATCGGTGTCCCTTCGAAGATGGGGGATATATTTGGCCAATGAAGTCTAGCCCCCAACCACGAAAAGGCCATGGTTTGATGATAGGATGAAGCACAGCAACAGACACAAGCTAAATATTTTCAAACTTCTGGCACTCTTCGCAACCTTTGTAGTAGCTAAAACAATCAGTCATCATAGTAGGCCAATAGAAACCGGCTGTACGCAATAACCACTTCATCTTTGGGGCCGATTGATGCATACCACAGATGCCTTCATGGACTTCTCCCATAGCCACTCTTGCCTGATCTGATCCCAAGCACTTAAGCAGCAAATCTTCGGCGGTTTTTTGATAGAGCTCATCATTATGCAATACATATTCGAAAACGCTCCGCCGAACACTTTTATCAATTTTGGCACTTGGATCACGTAGATATCTCTACAAGGGAGTCATCCAATCTTCTAAATCAGCCCCAAGATCACTAGAAGTTATATCGGGCCGATTTGATAGCTTCTCGGGCGAATTGACCGGGCTAGTCACATGGAAGTCGGCTGAGCCAACAGGGCCGGTAGGCTTAGCCGATTTGGAGGTGTCGGCTTGGCCGACTAGGGTAGTTGGCTTAGCCGACTTGGCCACAGTAGAAGAGTAGTCGGCTTAGCCGACTGGTCTATACCTACACAAGAAAAATTAAAATCTTCATGCATCGGCTATTCTTGAATATGGAAATTATGTCCACTAACATCATAGCCAGATGCTTGTTGAGCTAACATGTTGGCCTTTTGATTTTCATGCCTCGGAATATGCCGAATTTGGAATTCGGCAAAATAGTCAATAATATCAAGGCAAGCATCAAGACAAGTTCTTAGTGACCCTTCTAAACATTGAAATTCACTAGCAACTTGCTGTACCACCAGCAAGGAATCACCATAGGCTTCAACATGTTATACCCCATGGATTGCAATATGGCCAAGCCGAATAAGAAAACTTCACATTTGGCTCAAATATTGGTGCAGATATAATTTTAATCGGCTTGATGTCTCCAATAGCACCATTGTGAGAAATAATGATTATGCCAACACCTTGGCCTTATTTGCAAGCCGACTAATCATATTGTCACATCCATGAAGTAAATCAAAATGCATATATCATGCCCCCCGGGCCTTAAGGCCATCAAAGTAAATTCCATGGGGGCTTTCTAATAGCACAATGGTTGCAAGCATTCATCGAGTATATTTTACACTAAGGGCGATATCAAAATATTGGCCATATGAATTCATCCACATAAATATGCATAGCCGAAACAAAATATTTCAGCTCTCGATCATTGGTAAGTAAAATAATTTGGCAACCCTCCATAACATAAAGATCCACACCAAGGATCAAAATAAGGAGCTGAAGGATAACCATGCATACCAGGGGATGAATTCCACATAGGCATAGGCAGAGAGTATGGATGATGCCATGACTAATGATTTTGATGATTTGGTGCAAACCTCCAACTTGACAATTGTTTCTTGAATGTCCTCTCCTTTGTTTTTGTTGCACCACTTGCTTGAACATCATCCTTCCGGGCTTGAATACTTCCTTTAGGAACCCATGCCAACCCTTTTCCTTTCAACTTCTCTGCACTAAGCCTCTGTAACTTCTTCTCTTGCAACTTTGGTAAACCGATTGAGCATATCAATTTTATTTCTATTTTGGACAGCAGCAAATCTTTCTTGATTTTGGGCACTCTCACCTTCTTTTGTTCAGATTTGGCACCTAGAATATTAATAGATGATTTCCTCACTTCTTTGCCATCAATAGCTAGATTTTTCAGCAATGTAATCGGCTTTTCGATTGTTAAATTCAGATCTGAACTTTTCTTCTTTCGGTCATCATACTTCACGCGGTAAACTTGCTTTACTGCTTTCTTCTTTGGTTGAGCTCTAGACCGGTTTTGATCAAAATGGTCTTTACAAGACGATGATCTCTCTGAACGTCTAGGAGCTGCATACTCTATATATTGTGGCCTAAAATATGGTGAAACATGTGCCTCTTGATCAAACCAGCCCCAAGATGAATAAGGATGAAAATATAGGGGCTGTGGTCCATATGACATGGTAATTGGCTGCTCAAAAGGAGAATATGTTGCTGCTGCGTGAGATCTATCTCCTTGTCAATTCCACTCTTGAGACTTGTGCTTTGGAGGCAATTTTGATAATTGGATTTTCTTTGGACGATTGGTGACATTTGTTTTTGCTATCTTCTCATATTTAGGTAGAAGTTCCTTGAAGCTAAGCTTTGGCCTTCTACTTCTTTATTTGTCATGACCTTTACCTCCATTAGCTTTACGAGCATCCTCCTTCTCCCCATCTTGACAGACATGCTCCAAAGGAGGATCCTTAGCCGATTCCCCTTGCTCAACGAGATCAATTGGCTTTTGCTTTGGTTGAAGAGATTTCAGCTGCCCCCTAGTGTCTTTTGGAACTGTGATAACTTTGTTGTCCTTTGGAATATCTTCTATCTGCAATTCATCAACAACAACCTTGCCTTCACTTGAGGGCTCCACATCTCTCTCTTGGGCATTCAAGCTTTGAGCTTTGAGTGAATCGGCTAATACAAGCCGGTTTAAAACCTGTTTGCCATCAAGATGAATTGAATCCAATTGGTCTATGTGTTGAGCTTTAGAAAATCTCAATTGTCCTTCATCAATGTTTGATTGGATGACTTGATGAAACACATTGCAATTAGAAGTATTATGATCAAATGAATTATGCCATTTGCAATATGTAAGCTCTTCTAAGTTTTGAATAGATGGCAAAGCATTGTGATCAATGATTCTAATAAAATTATTCTTAAGTAGGATATGAAAGATATGATCACAAAAAGTAAAGTCAAAGGTGTACTTTGATTTCTTGAGCCAATTCTTTTGTGGAGTCGGCTTTAAAGCTAGGCAAACGAATGGATCAGATTTATTATCAATCCATTCGGTCACACCTTTGCTTTTTCTTATAGGAAGCTCTAGCTTTGACGAACTACCACTATCGGCTTTGCCATATGGAACAATGTCTTGGCTGATAGAATCTGAATTTATTTTATCATCAATGAATAAATTGCTATTCTCAATCGGTCTATTACAATAATTAGCAAGGATATCTCTAATAGATGCAGAAATTGAAATAGTATGACCAAATTAGAATTTGAGCAAAATATTTGTGTTTTCTATCTCGTTGATCATGTTGGAAAAGTGCACATCCTTGATTTGCATGATGTTGCTCTTCATCTCCAGAGAATGATCAACAATAGGTGTCGAATCATTCGAAGATGCATCGGCAGCTGCCGAGACCGAGAAAGTCGGCTTAGCCGACTAGAAGTCGGCTAGGCTGACTTGGGCACTAGCAGGGGCAGTCAGCTTGGCCGACTGGGAAGTCGGCCTAGCTGACTCAGGGAAGGCGGCAGAGGCAGTCGGCCTAGCCGACTCAGGGCAGGCAGCAATCGGCTCAGCTGACATTGAAGTCAGCTCAGCCGATTCTGAGTAGGTAGGCAGCCCTCCTTTGTTGCTTGTAGGGGCTTGATCTCCATCAATGATGCGGTAATTACTAGATATGTGTACAACCCCATTAGCTCCTAAAAATCAAGTCTAGCTGGTTTCTAGCGTTTTCCATGCTTTTCTATAGCAAGACTTGTTTTTTGATATGTGATTGATTCGGAAAGGATATTGTATTGTTCGGCTTTTGTAGCTGAACCTTTGCTTACATCAGAATCAATTATTTCTTTCATGCCCACTAGCAATCCTCTTTTAACCGATGACTCAACTGTGATCGGCCTTTTCTCATTAGTCTTTCCAAAATATTCATAGAATTGCTCCTCTAATTGAGACCATGAACCAATAGTACATCGCGGCAAAGATGTAAACCATGCAAAGGCAATACTGGTGAGAGATAAAGAAAAATTTCGCACTCTCATATAGTCTTCTTTACCAGCAAAACCCAGCTGTGAGAGATATATACTAATATGTTCCATAGTAGTTTTATCTTCACCACTAAATTCATAAAAATCAGGTACCCACCAACCATTAGGAGTTTTCAAGTAATCATAGCATAATGGGTACGGTCTATGATAAGTGGGCACCATATGGATTCCTAGCATGGGCTAAATCTTCATGGATTCGGCTTGATTTGAGAGCAACAAGTGAAGCCGAATCATGATTGTTTGCAAGTGCACACATTGCTGAATTTTCATTGATTTGGCTACAATTATTAGCAATATGTGGAGCCGAATCATGAGTTTTAGCACCCGAATGCCTTGCTGACATTTCACTAATTCGGCTATGGTCATGAGCGAAATACAAAGCCGAATTGTGGGCATTGATCTTTGCATAAGGTGCTGAATTTTCATTGATTTGGCTATGGTTACTTGTAACACGTGAAGCCGAATCATAAGTATTAGCACTTAAGCACTTTGCTGAATTTTCATTAATTTGGCTCGAGTTGGGAGTAGCATATGGAGCCGAATTATGAATAGGAGCATTGGCATATGGTGCTGAATTTTCAGAGCAATTGGCTAAATAATTAGCATTGTTATAGCCAATTCTCTCATTCATCGGCATGTCTTGTGGTGGAACCACATATTGTAAACTTATAGTTGATGAATAACAATTTACATGTTGTATGTTGCTAGTAGCATCAAAACTCAAAGAATTTACAACATGCATCGGCTCTTGACCATAATATTCATAATTATGATGTGTATGATGAGGAGCATTAACAAAAGTATTAGCCGATGTAACATATCTAGTATCATTACCGCTAGCAACACCAACATGAGAGCTCATAGAACTTGCAAAATAACTACTAGGATCATAAGATGCATTTGCAAGTTGTACCTCAGGGTGATTGTAGTAATATTGTGATGCAACACCTTGGTACTTCATGATTTATAACTTGACCGCCTTGCTGAATTTTTCGATTATCAGCGCAACTTGTTGCAAAATCTCAAACAAGATCACAAGGGGTCAAAACCAGATGCGATCGGCCTTTTGGGCCAGATGCAATGGTAATGGCAAGCTCAAGAAGATAGATCAACGAGGAGTAAGGCTAGGTCAGAGAGGTCGGCTATAAGAGATAGGCGAACCGATCTTCCCCAGCGGAGTCATCAAAAAGTGTGTTGAAGTCGGAAGTGATCCGAATCAAACACCAATAGGGCCTTGGACGCCCGGGCCGCTACGGACCGAAGAATGCAGCGAGGATGTCACTCTTTCGTGGTGAAGAACAGAGAGGTTTATAAGCAAACCACCAAAGGATAACCAACGTGCTTACGTGACGAAGAACCGAAGCTCTCGCCCGGGAGGGACCCCGTTAGGGCAAAGACGTCATCGGGCTGCCCTAGGTCGGCCAGCAAGCCTAGGGCGTCATCCTTGGTCATTGGATCAAGGGATGAACAACATGGGGGTTGGAGAAGAGGGCAAAAGGGTTGGACTAGAGGTAGTAGATTGATTTCTTTGACGATTGGATAGATGGGAACTCAATCGGCCATAATCCTCTCATATATATAGAGGGAGGTGGTCTTATCCCAGTAGGAAACCTCTCCAAGCCTTATTTTCCAGGTTTCCCACGAGTTTGGAACAGTTCGGATCGGAATCCAAAAGGCTAGATCCGAACAGGATTTTCTGTTAGGTATGTCAGAAGTCCCGACTTGGGTCGGAACTCCTGACAGTCGAAACTTCTGACTTTTGTCAGAACTCCCGATGTAGGGATAACCCCAGACACCCGAGCAGATTTCTTTAGGCTTCCCGGAAGTCCCAACACGCGTCGGAACTTCCGACAGTCGGAAGTCCCGACTTGGGTCGGAACTCCCGACAACGAGGCATCTTTCCGAGGGTATAACTTCTTTATCCGGACTTTGAATTAGACGTTCCATATATGTTTTTTTGACCATCTCGACAAGAGGAACACAATGGTGAAGTCCATTTCACATTTTGACAACTTCACAAAATGGACATTTTTGGTTGTCAACAATTTGCTTGATGATCAACACCGTACCTCGTCTGTACACATCCGTGAGCCGAGCTACAACACCTCATTTGTAGTGTGTACACATCCGTTGCCTTGTTCAGGAGGCCATGGCATTTTGCCTTTGGCTTGTTCGTAACCCCTACTACCACCAGTTTTGGCCCCTTGCAGTGAAAGTGGGCGATGATAATTATGGTCATCACTGCTGGTTGGTTATAATAGGTTTTCACTGTCCATCATGTTACCAACCGGTGGCGATAATCATTTTCAAAAATTTCAAAATTGGACCAAAAATAGCATTTTTTAATCCAACCAGCGGTCATAATCATTTTCAGAAATTCCAAAATCATGAAAATAGCAATTTTCTAATCCCCAGAAGTCGCACAGGTCACACTATTTTTCATGTACTGCACACCGAGGCTCAGCAATATACAACATATGTATACAAAACAAGGGTGTTCTTTATGTTTCATATTAACATGGTAATTCCTATGTTGTCAAAAAAACATGGTAACTGCTTGCTGGAGGTCAACAATACCCTTTTTGCCAATTACTAAAATCTACTCCCTCTGTCCACAAAACTTGACATTTTAGGATTAAATTTTGTCCTAGAAAACATATCGCTAAGAAATTGGACAGGTCAATATAATCTGTTTCCTTCCACCTTGATCAAAACATGTTTCCTTCCGTTTCTCAGGTTTTCTATGTCAAAGAGCCTAGCTTGCATGAGTTGAGGCAGCCATCCATGTGTTTTCATGCATACAAAGACAGGTACTTCGATGCATCAGATTTCCAATGAGTCATCGAAAGGCTATGATTTGAAGGGCTTTAGAGGTTGGTGACTATGAGCAGATGAATGCTAAATAAGTACGTATGACCCAAACACGGACGTTAGCATAGGTACAGCATAGTTCATCAAGGTTTTGGGGACTAGCATGTGCTAGACCAATTCCTCTGTTGTGTTTTATTTCTTTGAGTTCCACAAAAGGAAATGATTTTCATAATAGAATCTTTGAGATTTGATGATTATGAACAATGAGAGGAGGAATGACATTTCTCATGATTAAGCTGTTCCTCTTCCTTTATGGTATTTTAGATTTTATTTTCAGCAGTAGCAGTTTACCATATGAAGTTTAGTGACATTTCACAAGAATTTTTTCAACACCCTAAATGCAAAACAACTTCATGCTTAAATGTCCATTTTGACAAAATAGAAAAAATATTTACCTTGGTTATTTGTTTTAAATTCAACAACTGATGATCCAAATAAATAAATATACTAGTTTAATTAGGCATCTGAACCTAAAATTTAATGTCTTTATGCACTCCAGTAAACAGGAGTACATAAAGGTAGCTCGAGACATAAGTGAATGTGGTACTCACATTTGTGGAGTTGCAGACGGTGTGATCTCGAGAGGTGCACTGAAAGAAATTACAATATACTGTACAGCCATTGATAACTACTAGAAGAATGGGAGACTAAAACAAATTGGAGACATTTCAGATGAACACATCATGACTATATATATCAGGATAGTCGTTGATTCCCTTCAACACTGAAGTTCTTTGTAGCCTGCAGCCCCTGCAACTAAAAATCCGGAATACACTTGAGATCCATAGCTATTAACATATAATGGACTCCCAAATGTGGTCTTCATCCATCAAAACTCCTACCTGACCGCATCGAGCAGTGGCCTTGGGAGGCATCTGGAAATTTGATAGGTTTGCAACTAGTCCCTCCCGTGACATGACTGTTGGTGAGGGGCGCTCCGGGTACTTGGAGATACAAAATGCCGGTGATCTGTGTTGGCCCTTGACTGGATCTCTCTATGAGGTTCTACCAGATAGAGAGCCTCCTGCTGACACCGAGAAGGATGACGATGAGCTGATTAACAGAGACTTGGTGGAAGCTTTACACTGATTGGTGATTGCAAGGAATCGGTCCTTCAGCGTGGATTCGACTTCTCAGAGGCATACTCAAATTCTGATGAGAAGTGTGACGCCAACAACCAGGCCAGACCAAACTGATGTACATCAAACAAATCTGATGTACAACTGATGGAGGAATCCTATTGTAAAAGTTTTGCTTAGCTGCAACTATGCAAATCCAAATCCTAATAGCCGGTGGATAAGTTCAATAAGCCAAGAACCTAACTTTTGGGCAGCACAAACCATTTGCTTCTTCTATAATGACTGTGTTTAAGGAAACATAGGAGAACAAATTATTGTGGTAATAATTATTGGAAATATTATTTAGGAGTGAAAGATTGAAATAGCAACTAATCTTATCACTTCAGAGCCCTACGAGGCTACGACGGCACATCAAGGCTGTTGGTCGAGCACAATGCAAAACTTAGTGACAGGAAAGCAGTTTACCTATAGTCTTGTCACATTTTGAGAAGTCATTGAAAGCCTTCGTTTAGGTGAAGGTTTGCAAAAGATGGGTGAGTATGAGTAGATGATTGACAAATATGAGATGAACAGGGACAGGAGGATAGATATAGCAGAGTTCATCAATCTTTTGGATGCTATTGCGTTTGCTAAACCAATTCCTCTGTTGTGTTTGATTTCATCAAGTTCCACAAAAGGAATTGATTTTCATTATAAAATGTTTGAGATTTGATGATTATGGACAATGAGAGCAAAAATGACGACAATTCTCCTGATTAAGCTGCTGCTCTGCCTACCATGTAGATTTTATTTTCAGCAGTACCAGTTTATCATCTGAAATTTAGTCACATTTCACAAGAAAATGTTTTTTCAACTCCTTGAATGCCAACGAAAATACAACTCTCAGGCAGCCATGACCTTTCTCTGAAGAATAGAAACAAAAAATGTCATTCTCTGAGAAAATAGAAAAAATGTTTTTCTAGGATATTAAATTCAGCCACTGACCCTAATGAATTATGCGTAGTTTCACTTTAGCTATCTGATCCTAAAGTTACTTCCTTTACACACTCCAGTAGACAAGAGTACATAAAAGTACCTCAAAACATAATTGAAAGGTGTACTCACATTTGTGGAGATGCAAAGCATAACAACTCTATGAGGTGCACTAAAGGAAATTACATTCTATTCAGTCATTGATAACAACGGTAAGAATCGGAGACCGAAACAAATTAGTGATGTTTCAGAGGAACACATGGCTATATGTTTCTTCAGACTAGTTGGTTCCCTTCTAAATACTCGGTAGCCTTCACCTTTCTATATATACAATGGTCTGCCAAATGTGGTCTTCATCCAGCGAAATGCTTACGTACATGCATCGAGTAGTGGCCTTGGGAAGTATCTGGAAATTCAACAAGTTAGTAACTTGCCCCACATATAAAACAATTCTTCCATTTCGAAATTTCTATCATTCAGATGTTTTGGATCACCCATATTTTGGGCAAGTAACTCATTTCGATTTTAAACTTGTTAGAATAAAACAAGCTAAAATTCAGAAACTAAACAAACAAGAACCACAACGATCAGACTTGTAGATTCATAGATATTAACAAAACAACCCTTCTGTGTTCGATGGCGATGGAAATTAATTATGAATCAATTTTGGAAACTTAGCATATTGAGCTGAGACTGAACTAATACGACACGCTTCCGGTTGGATTTAAAAAGACCCAACGCAAATTTTGTAGGCCCGAGCTTCGCTACCCTTGACAAGCACATCACTGTCGATTCAAAACCCCCCTTCACTGCTGGGTTTTGAACCGATAGTGGCATACCGGGAGTGATGGAGGTTGACATCACTGCCGGTAACTCAAACTGCCAGTGATAAGGAGAGACCACTATCGGTTCCGGCCTCCACCCGGCAATGTCCAGTTGATCTAACACTGCCGGCTTGCAGCACAAGCCATTAGTGTTGTCTTGACCAACACTGCCGGTGCGTGGCTCAAGCGGGCAGTGTTAGCTTGACCAACACTGCCGGTTCAAGACTCGAGCCGACAGTGTTATGTTGTCTATCACTGTCGGCTTGTGGTTCATGCCGACAGTGATGTCTTCCAGTGAACTGCCGGCTTGTAGCTACAACCGGCAGTGATGTCTTGAGAAACACTACCGGCTTGTGGCTCAATCGGACAGTGCCCTCTTTACCATCACTGTCGATTTTGTGCTAACCGGCAGTGATGTCTTTTTCACATTTTATTGTTTTCGTGGCTCAATCGGGTGGCTTCCTCGCTGTGGACCGCAGGGCGTACGGTGAAGAACGGCCACTGGCGTGGAGGAAGAGGAGGGCGCGAGTGCAGCAGGTGGCGGCGCAGGTGGAGGCGGTGCTTCACCGGTGTGGAGGAAGAGAGCGGCGCGGGCGTTCGAATGACGATGAAATATTTCGCCAGCCCGCGCTCGGCCTATATAGCATAGGCGCATCACTGCCGGTGGCCAAGCCAAACCAACAGTGATGATAGCTCATCACAGCGGGGGCTAGCCAAGAACCGACAGTGATGAGCTATAGCAGTGCCGGTTCCACTTAGCATTTATGTAGAATTAGTTTCGAGTTCCTTACGAACTCGTACAAATAGCGTAGCGGTTAAGGCACCACACTCTTTACCTCGAGCCCCGGGTTCGAACCCTATGTAGCGCAGGCGGGCCAAAATTTTTGATTTATTTTTCAATCACCTAACTGCACTATAACTAATAAAAGAAAATAAAAAACTAATCCTAACGCAATTACTATCCTAGCACAACAGTTAAGGCTTTACACTTTGGAGCTCGAGACCTAGGTTTGAACCCCGGGCGGGCCAAAATTTTTTAATTTTATTTTATTTTTAATATAAACTAAGTACGCTACAACTAAATAAAACAAAATACAAAAGTAAACCTAACACAACTACTATCATAGTGCAACAGTAAAGGCACACTACTCTGGACCCCAAGATCCGCGCTCAAACCCGAGGCTAGCCATAGTTTTTTGATATTTTTTTTAAATATAGTTATCACTGTTGGTTTTCAAAATGCCGCCTGTCGGTGTTTCATAAACCGGACTAGTAAATTTATACGATTGCCGCGCTGCTCTAGGAAGACATGGTAGCATCCAATAGACATAGGGATTTATACTGATTCAGGCCAGAGCCCTACGTCCTATCTCAGAGAAGATCGAGTGCGTGTTCCTCACTTGAATGCTCTAAAGTTCTTACAATGAGGGGTGCAAGAATGGTGAAAGAGGTGGTAGAACCTATGCTAGACGAGGGGCAACCCAAAGAGAAGCTCTAGGAGCCCTACTACTATGGATGGAATGGTAGAGGATGAAGAATGTCAAGATGTCCCGAGATGCGAGCCCTGGCTGCCCTTATATAGAGTTCAGGGCTAGGGCTCGTTACAAAGAGAAGGGTCGAGGATGGAATGGTAGAGGATGAAGAATGTCAAGATGTCCCGAGATGGGAGCCCTAGCCGCCCTTATATAGAGTTTGGGGCTGAGGCTCATTACAAAGAGAGGTCCTAGCTAACTTGGCTTGCAAGCTATGCCATCTTCTGATGCTTGCCCGGGTGTGGCTGTCATTAGGGTCTTGTGGTCACATCGCGGCAGGGTCTGACGTGGTGCTACTGTGCTGGCCGTGCCACACTATAGCCATGGTGATAGTTCGTCAGCTATCCTGTGCAACGTGGCATCCGTCATGGTCTTCGTCGTCGTCTCTAGGTTCCCTAGGGTGCAGTACCCATAGTAGGTAGCCACCCTGGGTCATTGTTCGCCTGGTCGCTTCGTGGGGCCAAGGGCCATGACCCCAATCATTGGGGTCGGAGCACTCCGTGAGCCAGGGAGGTCTCTAGGTTGAGGCCCTTGTCATGGATCCCATCCCATAGTGGGTGGGACATATGCGTGTCTTATAGGTCCATATTCGGACGGTGGGTTTCGTACCCATTGCCACAGCTATGTGGTGTTGTCTTGTTGATGCGGTATGGCACTGGGTTGGAGCCTGACCGGACCAAGGTGACTGCTATCATATCGGTCCTAGCAGGGTCAGCATGGCATGCTCGCCTTCATCAGAACGGGCATGTCACATGGGGCTCAACCTCTCCCTGTCTCTCCCTGGGTCATGATGGGGAAGAGGTCGTGTATTTGAGCATCAAGCGGCTAATCCTGAAGGAAGGGATCATGATCGCCCCTAGCCTTACCACCTGGCCTACTTTGCTCTGCTTTTGCTAGGCCTCGGTCATTCGTAGCTGCTGGGTTGCGGACCATGTGGCCCGCTAACTAATCGATGCCCTGAGACGCCCTAGGGTTATGACCCCGATAGTAGCCCCCAAGCGTTTTTGCGATCATAAAGTGATTGTGAGAGCACTGATACATGTGTGCGTTAGAGCGTGGGTCGGTGGTCCTGACCTAGGCTGAGATGAGTGATCTCATCGACCTTGTTGCGGCTCTGCCTTTAGGAAGATCTCAATTTCCCAACCTCTCGTGGGCGTCTAGTGTGGGCCGGGACCTCCCTGGGCTCGCCGTGTGGCAAGGGGGGTCCCAGGCTGCTCGGTCTTCCCCTGGTCTTTATAAAAGCCTTTTTTCTGCTTCAACCACCCCTGGTTTCTTTGAGAGATTGAGTTTTGAAGAGGGGAAGGTTTTGAAGAGGACCATGTGGTTCTTGAGCATGCGACCCGCTGGGGGTAGTTTGCGGTGGCCAGAGGCGGCCATCACCCATTCTGGCAATCAATGCTAGAAGGGATCTTGTGGGCGGAGAAGTGAAGGAGGGCATGGCCACCATGTAGGAGGCAGTGTAGGCTTTGTGACATGGTTGCACTTTGGCCTCCCTTTTGCTCCATCTTGGCACCGGGATGGTCACCAAGATTCTTGTTGGAGCTAGGCAGTCCTGCCGATCTCTTCCTTCTCGTGCCTCATTCCTAGGGTTGCGACACTATAGGAGGGTCTGTGAGTTCATTTTTTTGCTTCGTCTCGCTTCCCCTGTAGCGTCGTTCCCCATAGGCCTTTCAGTGATAGCACCACTAGTGTGTGGTGGCATCAGTTTTTTCATTCTTTGCTGTGCGGATCGCCCATGCATCACTTTGTAATCATATAGGATATGAATGAAAGCTTAAGGAATCAAAGCTGTGATGAGCCCCTAAGCCATTTTGGCCAGATCTAGGCTTGTTGATTAACGGTTTCCCACACAGGCCATTGTTCTCTCATCATGTGAGGTTGCTAGGCAGCTTTGGGCTTCTCTGCCCGAGCTCCTGGGTTGCGTTTGACCAGGCATTTGCTTTTTCTCTTGCGTGGATCATGGCCTTAAGCCTTTCTCCTTGGGTGTTCATAAGTCAGAGTTCTGCAGGCTTTGGGTGAGTCATTGGCCTCTCGCCACGCTGGGCGATGAGGTCGTCAAGCGACCTTGGACCTCTCCTCCCGAGTGTCTACGAATTGGAGGTTGTAGGCTTCGGGTGAGTCATGGGCCTCTCGTCGCGTAGGGTGATGAGGTCGTCGAGCAACCATGGACCTCCCCTCCTGAGTATCTATTAGTTGGAGGACGCAGGCTTTGGGTGAGTCATTGGTCTCTCACCGCATAGGGCGATGAGGTCATCGAGCAACCTTGGACCTCTCCTCCCGAGTATTTGCGAGCTTGAGGACATAGGTTTTGGGTGAGTCATCGGCCTCTCACCGCATAGGGCAATGAGGTTGTCAAGCGACCTTGGACCTCTCCTCCTGAGTATCTACGAGCTGGAGGTTGCAGGCTTCGGGTGAGTCATTGGCCTCTCGCCATTCAGGGCAATGAAGTCGTTGAGCGACCTTGGACCTCTCCTCCTGAGTATTTGCGAGCTAGAGGACATAGGCTTTGGGTGAGTCATCGGCCTCTTGCCACATAGGGCGACGAGGCCGTTGAGCGACCTTGGACCTCTCCTCTCGAGTACCTACGAGCTGGAGGTCGCAGGCTTCAGGTGAGTCATGGGCCTCTCATCGTATAGGGTGATGAGGTCATCGAGCGACCTTGGACCTCTCCTCCTGAGTATCTGCAAGCTGGAGGACGCATGCTTTGGTTGAGTCATCGGCCTCTTGCCATGCAGGGCGATGAGGTCATTGAGCGACCTTGGATGTCTCCTCCCTAGTGTCTATGAGCTGGAGGTTGTAGGCTTTGGGTGAGTCATTGGCCTCTCGCCATGTAGGGCGACGTGGTCATCGAGCGACCTTGGACCTCTCCTCTCGAGTGTCTATGAGCTATAGCGTCACTTCACGAGGAATGTGTTGTTGCATGACTTTTTTAGCCGCTCTTGGCAATGACCTAGGCCCGACCTTAGGTCGCTAGTTTTGGGTCAAGAGATGGTGCTAGCTGGGCCTAGTCCTGTTTATCAGGACCGCTTGGACTAGGCCTGGCTTCCTTCTACTACCCTTTTTCATCCCAGAGGGTCATGCCGCCTTATTATGAGTGGGGTTTAGTTTTTGCCCCACGCGGGGAGAGGCTTGTCCACTGTGACCACATGGTTGGAGCGATGCACCTCGGTGGGGTCAATGGGTAATTTCGAGTGGGACCTGATATCCTCCCCAATTGACGTGGACTTCGGCTGTGCCTCACGTGAGACATCCCATAAATCGTCAGTCATCAATCCCGTTGGTCCCCAACTGCCTCCGCAGCGGCCAGAGGGCAAGACGTCTCCCCCTAGATGCGGTCAACCCTGGAAACTTCGAAGTGAATGACTCAAACACAGGGAGAGATGGTCATGTGGCTTTGCACCACCGATTAGAGCCACGGAGGCCCATCTCTCTATGCCCCTATCCCTTTTTTGGCCTCGAGCCCATCTAAGGGCTGGCCCAAGTGTGGGTTTCCTATGCATGACACGGGGTCATGTTCGCAGCAGGTTGCCTTTGCGTGCAGATTTGGGGGCATGCGACCTCCTAGATTGCGTGGCAAGAATGACGTCTACTCGCTAGCTGCGGGGTGCCCTTTGAACGAAGGCACATGAATCGAAGTGATATGAAGGAATGAACATGAGTAGGGCATACCTAGTCTGGGTCACCGTGGGGGAGACCATTGCCCCACCTTCCGTCCAGTCACCGCTCCAGTTCTGCAGGATTACCAAAGTGGTTAGTAATGGTTGTGGGCATGTTTTGCTCTGCCGAGGTTGTCCTTGTGGCTATAAGTCCGTTGGGAAGGCGCAGTGTGGGAAGCCTCGTTGTTCCGCCTCTCGCATTGCTGTCTTTTCCTCTTTTCCTCGCGTGTTCACTGCTGCTCTCCCTCCGATTATGGATCTCGGGAAACATTCCCGTGAGGAGTCTTCTGAGGTTAATGGGCCACAATTGCTTCTCTCGTTTTCTCTGCAAGAGCAAGGGTAAGTGGTTTCGTGTTGTTATTCAGGTTTGATCATGTTTGAGCTAATCATGAGTGTATTTAGGGTTGTTCCTCTGGCGACGGCATCAAAGACTAGGGGAACCCTAGGCGCCCCCATCCCTAGCCCATTCTGGCATCGGGACCGGTGAGCCCCCATCCCCTGTCCCTTTCCATCGGATGATAGGGGATATGGAGCTATGTGCTCTAAAGGGACAAAGCTCACTAGCAGCACTCAAATTCTGTCCGTGAGGTGACCCAGCTGAAGGTCCATGTGGACTACCCCTAGGTGGCCCTTTAGGTGGCAGAGGAGGAGGTCAACAAGGCATGTGTGGTGGCTACCGCCGCGTGGGTGCGGGCGTACGATGAGGCTTCTTTCATTCCTGGCTTTTGTTCACTGGGTTCTTGCTCTTAGGTTCTGATAGGACTTTGTGTATAGTGTTGGAGGAGCAGCTCATGGCATCCCGCCATGAGGTGGGGGAGGCTCGCCCTCATAGAGGCCCTGCGGAGGGGAACCATTACTAAGGCACGGCCTCCAGAACCTAGTGGGGAGTTGGCTTTGCTAGGTGATCTAGCTACCGCTGCGGAGGCTGCTGCGGCGATTGTGAAGATGAAGGTAGGTTTTCTAGGTGGCGCCGAGCATTCGTAGTCCGTTGGCCCATGTGCTTCACCGGCGGGCCAAATTGTAAAGGAAATCTTTTGTATGTGGAGTTTGTTAATGGTATTTAATTCTATTTGCTCGCGCCGTTATGTGTCTTTTCCTGTTTTAGGATTATTTTTACTTTAGCCTAAAGCAATCGGGCCTATGGCTTTGGTTCGTGAATTGATCGCTTCACTTTGTGCGAGACCTCGTTACGGGCCACGTGCCTAGCTATACCTCATATAATGCTGCATGACAAGGGTAGTGAGAGTGTGTGTTAGTGGGGGCCCTATGTAAGCTCCCTTCATAGGCCGTGATATCACGGCCGCACTTACAGAGTGGGTCGTGATGTTTAGGAGGTGAAATGCCTCTGAGACAAAATGCGTGGGCTTTCCGTCCCTAGCTTCATTCATCACTATGTGCTGACCGATCGGGTTTGTGGTCGTGTCTACACGCATATATGAACGTGTTCAAATAACAAAGAGAGGGACATGATTGATATCACCAGTGCTTGTTCGGGGAGCAGGCGCTTGCCCCACGGTTGCTGCTCGCATTGAGGAGAGCTCCTGAGCCACGAGCTGGCGAGGGCACTTCTCAGCTGCTTAAGGTGGTCATGGCTGGCGCGGGTCATCCTCTTGGGTTGCCTTGGGCTCACCTTTGCCATTTTGACGCCTTCGGTTGGATCGCGATCTTCCTGAGATGTCTTCTCCATGTCTTGTCTCTCATCACTCTTGGTCAGGGGGACTTACGTGTCCTAGTGCCTAGGTTTTTCTGGTGTGACGATGCTTTTGTCGCTATTTGTCCGCCCTCAGTTGCGACTGCCTCTTTTCATGGTGTGTCTTGTCAATGCGGAGGTTGGCTTTGATTGTAGCGTGGGTTGATCTGCTCATCACGACATGTGGTGCGCTCAAGGAGCTCACCTCCTCGAAGGTATGTGCCTCCATGCAATGTGTGATGGTCCTCAGGGACGCGTCGTGTGGTCTACCCACTGTGTAGGATCGGATCCTGACTCTGGGTTTGACCCTTTGTGGAGTGGTGGTGGCTAGCGACTCGGTTGATGTCGATGACGCCATGGGGCGGTGAATGATTTCATTGCTCGTGCTCACCTTGGCTCATGGTGTTCCGTAGGCGGAGCCATTGTTCGGGGTGCGTTTCTACTATAGGATATTGTTCCACCACGTGGTGGGTCCAGATAGGGTAGGAGCTGGTGACGGGTGTTGTTCGGCTGGTTCGGGCGATCTCGCGGTTCCCTAAGAGGACATGGCCACCGTGGGCCATTCCCCGAGTGAGATCACCATGAGCCATGGCCGTCTGGCTCCCTGGGTGGAAGTCTCAACTGCGACTGGTGTTGAGAGAGGGCCCATGCCCCCTATGTTGGCAAACTCTAGGATGCAGCCCCCATAAGCAGTTCTGAGAGTGCGCCCGCCATAGGCCATGGGACCCAGATTGCCAAGGTGGAAGTTTGGGCTGAGGCCAAGGGCAGACGCGGGCACTGGCCCTTTGGTATGGTTAACCGCATGGTTCCCTAGAAGGATGTGGCTGGTTGAGGCCATTCCTCAGGCGGGTTTGATGTGAGCTGTGGTCCTTCGGTTTCTCAGACGGGAAACAAGGCCATGACTTGCGACAAGCGAGGGTACTCACCCCTATAGGTCGGTGAACTCTAGGATGTAGCCCCCACTGGCAGTTCTAGGAGTGTGTCCACCATGAACCAAGGGACCTAGATTTCCAAGGTGGAGGTCTAGACTATGGCTGATGGCGGACGCGGGCACTAGCCCTTTGGAGCCGATGAACCCATAGTTTTCATGGTGGATGTGACCACCGTGGGCCATTCTACCATCGAGTCCACCGGTGGTGTGACGAGCCATCGCTTCCTTCCTCAATAATCGAGAGTGCGCGACTATCCCCTACCTAACGCGACAACTGCCGTGTTTCATAAACCGGACTAGTAAATTTATACAATTGCCGCGCTGCTCTAGGAAGACGATCGTAGCATCCAATAGACATGAGGATTAATACTGGTTTAGGCTAGAGCCCTACATCCGGTCTTAGAGAAGATTAAGCGCGTGTTCCTCGCTTGAACGCTCTAATGTTCTTACAATGGGGGGTGCAAGAATGGTGAAAGAGTTGGTAGAACCTATGCTAGATGAGGGGAAGTTCGAAGAGATGCTCCAAGAGCCCTACTGCTATTGATGGAATGGTAGAGGATTTAGAATGTCAAGATGTCCCAAGATGGGAGCCCTGGCCACCCTTATATAGAGTTCGGGGCCAGGGCTCATTACAAAGCGAAGGTTCCCCTGACCGAAGGGCCAAGGATGGAATGTTATTGGATGAAGAATGTCAAGATGTCCAGAGATGGGAGCCCTGGCTGCCCTTATATAGAGTTCGGGGCCAGGGCTCATTGCAAAGAGAAGGTTCCCCGAACCAAAGGGTTGAGAGCTTGAGGTAGGTTCTAGTTAACTTGGCTTGCAAGGTACGCTATCTTCTAACGCTTGCCTGGGCATGGCTATCATCATGGTCTTGTGGCCATGTTGCGATAGGGTCTGACATGGTGCTACTGTGTTGGTCGTGGTAGCACTATAGCCATGGTGATAGTTCGTTAGTTGTCTAGTGCAACATGGCATCTATCATGGTCTTCATCGTCGTCTCCAGGTTCCCTAGGGCACCGTACCCATAGTAGGTAGCCACCCTGGGTCGTTGTTCACCTGGTCACTTCGTGGGGCCGAGGGCCATGACCCCGATCGTTGGGGTCGAGGCACTCCATGAGCCAGGGAGGTCTCTAGGTCGAGGCCCTTGTCATGGATCCCATCCCATAGTGGGTGGGATCATAAGAGCATCCTATCGGTCTGTATTCGAACGGTGGGTTTCGTACCCATTGCCACCGCTGTGTGGTGTTGTCTCATTGATGCGGTATGGTGCTGGGTTGGCACTTGGCCGGACCGAGGTGAGTGCTGTCATATTGGAACTTGCGGGGTCAGCATGGTGTGCTCGCCTTTGTCAAAACGGGCATGTCGCTTGGGCTCGACCTCTCCCTATCTCTCCCAGGGGTCGTGACGGGGAAGAGGTCACGTATTTGAGCATCAAGCAGCTAATGCTGGAGGAAGGGATCGTGATCGCCCCTGGCCTTAGCGCCTGGCCTGCTCTGCTCTGCTTTTGCTGGGCCTTGGTCATTTGGGCCTTTGCTAGCTACTGGGTTACAGACCATGCAGCCCGCTAACTAATCGGTGCCCTAAGACACCCCGGGGTTATGACCCCGACACCGCCCATTATATACATTTTTTCCTTTTTTAAACTGAATAAATTAACACATTTATATGCCTATTCCTCCTATGTCCAAATGGCTTGAATTTTTTTGCAAGCATGTACACCCAAACTATGGCCGCACACAAGATTTTAGGTTTTTCTGATCATTTTCTTTATTATTATATTTTTCTTTGTGCTAAGCGGGATACGAGAGGCCTAATTACATCTTGAACACACTAGAATTTTGCATCCACCTCATAAAAAATTTGGTCCCTAGGGCACATGAGACCATGTTGAAAAGTTTGGCTCCATTCTAGATTGTTTCGGGGGTAGGCTCAGTTCAACCTCTAATTAATCGGTGACGTCATGTGTAAATTCAATTAATCCGGAAAAAGTACTGAACCATCTCAGAAAAATCCTAAATTTGGTGTTTCCTTCAACCATGCCATGTGCAAGCCTGAGAAAAAGTTTGAAACCAATACGACACCGGAATGCATATGAACCATAGTAACCTTGGGAACCTTGGTGTTTAGTCATTGTTTCATGAGATGGCTTCTATAGGTTTGTGAAGTAGGTATGTATCGCCTATGTCCAAATGGCTTGAAATTTTTTTGAAGCATGTACACCCAAATTGTGGCCCCACATAAGATCTGAGGTTTTTATGATATTTTTTCTTTATTATAATATTTTTCTTTGTGCTAAGAGGGATAGGAGAGGCCCAATTACATCTTGAACACACTAGAATTTTGCATCCACCTTGACAAAAATTTGGTCCCTAGGGCACATGAGACCCTGTCGAAAAGTTTGGCACCATTCCGGATCGTTTTGGGGTAGGCTCAGTTCAACCTCTAATTAATCGATGACGTCGCACGTAAATTCAATTAAACCAGAGAAAGTACCAAGCCATTTTAGAAAAATCCCAAACTTGGTGTTTCCTTCACCCATGGCACGTGCAAGCCCAAAAAAAAGTTTGAGACTAATATGACACCAGAATGTAGAGTTCTAGTTGCACAATACATGAATTACATGACAAACACAAGCCCAATTAAACTTAAACCTTGCAAATTAAACCTAAACAAACACTAATTAGGGGGTGGATGCACAACAGCATACATTTGTAGCCAAGCATGGTAATTGATGTCACGGATTCTATAACCGCAGCTATCGATTAAGGCCAATGCCCGTATAAGTGCACTCTCTCATGCCTCAAAAGACCGAAGACATGGTTGTCCATAGATGTAACCTACTAAATGACCATTGGCGCCCCTGTTAGTAATTCTTAGGCAGAACTAGCATCCTACAACAGTGTGCTAGCGGAGGTTCCCAGTACAGTACTCTCAATCGTACCCGAGTTGCTCCGTAGTTTGGTCTAGAATGGTCGATAGGCCAAGTGCAGCATAGTTACTGTCATGGAGCCAAACCTGCAAGTGGGCAAAACAAAAAATGAGAGGTCGTTGTTACAATAACAACAATAAATAAGCACGACAAAGGTATTAGTGACGTCAACTTTACTACATCCATACGGTTGTAGCTCGCGAAATATTCATTTACTTGCGGAACGGGGACATCTCCAACACGCAAAGATTCTATCTTGAAGTGGGAGAAATCGGGCACCTGATAGCAAATGTGCTGAAGTGCATCCAAACAGAGGCACACGGTAGAGAACTGGGTGCTCATCCTGCTTGGCATCCGTGATCCCATCCGCCTGATATGTTCCTGATGTGTTGATGGTAGCCTCGAAGGGATGTAAAAGTTTAGTTCACACGTCCAAGTTTGACCGCGTGCTTCAGATGCCGTGTTCTCAACGATGTCCGACACCATGAGCAAGCTAAGTGCTGCTTGCAGCCGGGGATATCATCTGTGACATATGCAACAATGATATTATTCGAGTGAGTCCATACATATTATGAAACAACACTTAGTATGGAAATTAAACCACACTTATTAATTATCATCCAAAACTAAGATGTTGGTAAATATTTCATACAATAGCTGGAAAAGGGTGTTCTGGAATGGCAATATCAGGAGCGAATGGATCATAGCCAGGGTGGAAACCTGGTTCTTGTGGTGGGGGAGGTCCGTTCACCATACCTAATAAAATTCAAGAAATATGAGTATAAATATATATTTCATTATATAAAATGTTCCAAGTAAAATGTCGCAAACTAAATAAATATATATCGATGTTTCTGTTCCTGCAGTAAGGGTGATCCTTAGGTAGGAACCTACGGTGTCCCATATAAACTATCTTTGAGTTATTTGATAGTTGTACCACATCGGTGTTGTTCAAGCACTCGACACATCTAGTATAGCCTTTTGTCTTCTCTTCGAACAAGCAACCTCGCCCTGGTAGGTCAGTGATTGTAGCGATAAGTACTGCCTTGATCGTATTCCTTTTTGTACTCATCCCAAACATCCTTCACACCCGTTTCCCACATCTCTACTAGTTCATCGATCACTAGTTCCAGAAACACATCGATGTCATTCCCAGGTTGTCTTGGCCCTTGGATGAGTAGTGGCATCTAGATGTACGACCGCTTCATACAGAGCCAAGGTGGAAGGTTGTATATATAGAGCGTCACTAGCTAGGTGCTATGATTGCTTCTAAACTGGTTGAAAGGATTCATCCCATCTGTGCTCAAATCAAACCAAGGGTGCCTTACCTCTCTACTGATGTTCTTATAGAACATAGTATTGACCAGTCCTCCAGTCCTTCCCATCGGCGGGGTGCCTCATCATTGTATCTTTCTTACGCTCTTCGCCATGCCAACACAATAGCTTGCCTGACTTTGCATTTGCAAACAACCTATGCACCCAGGGAGCTATAGGGAAATACCAAACGACCTTTATGGGACCTCCTCTGGTCTTGGCACCCTCCCTTCCTTATACTGTGGAGCTTCACACTTGGGGCACGCATCTAAGTCTTTGTATTTGACTCCATGGTACAATATGCAATCATTGGAACACGCATGGATTTTTTTAATCTCGAGGCCGATGGGGCAGATCATTTGCTTGACCTGGTATGTCTTTTCTGGCAACTCGTAATCAGGTCTCTACATTACGTACCAGCTGAGAAATGGCATCGTCATGCTCAGTGTCATCAGCTAGTGTATTCATAAACACATCATTAACAGTAGCCATAGGTTAATCGTTAGTAACAACCTCGTGGAGGGCTACGTCAGGCATGGCCACATCATCGTTTTTCTATGGAACATTCACAACAAATCTCGCCATGTATAGTCCATATCGTATAGTTTGGCATGAACCTCCTGGTAATCAAGTGCATTCGTACAGACTCAGCTCTCTCCCATTTCCTTTGATTCATGCAATCTTTGCATGGGCAGAAGGCAAGATTTCCATCCCTAGAAGCGACGCTTTGGCATCGGCAATAAACTTGCTGATGCCAAGCATGTACCGCTTGTCTGTTT
Organism: Miscanthus floridulus; assembly: GCF_019320115.1. NCBI lineage: Eukaryota > Viridiplantae > Streptophyta > Magnoliopsida > Poales > Poaceae > Miscanthus > Miscanthus floridulus. Next base: position 111,545,013 of record NC_089589.1, on the reverse strand, counting down.
GGGATAGATGCATCCACTCTCGATCCATCTCTGCAAAAAAAATATTGAGACAGTAATTACAAAGAAATTAATAACAAGTGGAGCTTCATGAACAACAATTGTAGCTCGAAAGTACCATTTATTGTATACTTATTTAATTTAGTCTCCCCATTTTAGGAAAAAAATATGCTACACTAATTGTTGGAAAATTGAAATTGGTAGCCCCGGCCATATAAGTTGAAAATTGTAGCCCATAAAAAACAATTATTGCACAATAATGAAGAACAATTATTCTACTCCATGCCACATAAAAATAGAGACAGTAATTAAAAAAACACTAAAATTGGAGATGTGATCATAAACAACAATGTAGCTCCAAACATGTGTTGGTAGGTGACACATGGATTAATTTGCTCATCAAAATTGTAAAAGAATCTACTCAACTCCTAACAAGAACTAATTACAGCATCACATACTGACAATAACCTTGAGCACCATGTAATTAGCTAGAAATTTAAATAGGTTCATAGACACCAACCTTTTGGATGATGGATTCTCCACAATTTGCTTGGAAGCCTTGCACAAAGTCCAATTGTAAAGTGCTCTCTAGAATGGAGAAAAACTAGAATGAGAATCAAGCAATGTAGCCATCAAAACAACGCTAATTAAGCAACAAAATCAAAGGAGTGGATGCTTGTTCAAAATCCAAGAGATAACTTCATGGTGAAGTGCAGCCGCAACAATGGAGGGAGAGGCCCAATCGCGCGCCTCTGCGCTCGGGATGGAAGAGAGGAGGAATGAGAGGACGGCACCAGCTTTTTGTACTCTCATTTTATCACCGTCGGTTCTTGGCTAGAACCGACAATGATATAACCAAATCACTGTCGGTTCTTCGCTAGAACCAACAATGATAAGTGGCCGTCAACTCACTGCCGGTGCCAGCCACAAACCGGCAGTGATGTGGACCTTCAATGCCGGTTTTGGCCCAGCCCCAATCATTTTCTGATTTTGTTGAGACCTTCAATGCCGGTGCCAACTCACTGAAGGTACATCACTGCGGGTTCACCCAAATCCGACAGTGATGAGGCCGGCAGTGATACCCGATTCTGTAGTAGTGCTTGATCCAAGATTTAGTCATGTGCTCAGTAGATGCCAGTTTCAGGTTGGGTTCTTTTTGAACCCATGCTTGGTTGTTGGCTTGTTGCAAAGTCTGAAAATTAGATCCCGAGCTTGTGGGCTCAGATTTGTGTGGTCTTTGTCAGGAGAGCTCTTGCAGATACATGGAACTGTGATAGTGCGTGTTTTAACAACATAACCGTAAAATGGAATATTGAACTAAGAAAATAATACATTTCGTGATGCAGTCTAATATAAGCTGTCGTCATAGGTTGGTGATGCGAGTGCTGAGATTGAGCCACGGAATAGGTTGGGCAGTTCGGCCTGCACTCATAATTTCCACTGTACTAACTAAGATGTTAGTGTAATAATTGAAATCTGGTTTAGAAAAAAGTACACAAGACTAGCTCAAATGCTCAGGTGGAACTTTATTACTCTGTTTCTGCTAGCAAATTTTACACATAGGTAGCTCAAAAATATAGTTGGAATCTTTTTTTACTTGCCTTGTTTCTTTTCATAATAAATCTAGAAAAATGTTAGCACCCATGTCAAATATAGGTCTCTATCTTATGTGGGTAGGATTGACCATAAAGAACCTAATATAACGGACTAAGCTGTGAACTAATCGTCCTGACTCTCTTCAACTCTTACATTCGAATGATTTACCATCCCGATGGCTTATTTGGTTGCACTAGTGTCTACCTCAATCCTTAAATATGAGTGCATCCAGGCAAGCCTTGAAAGAGGTTTGGGGGAATTTGGACTTATATAATAGAGGATTGAACCCCCTCAATCCTCCTCCCAGATTGGAGACTAACCCAACAAGCCTAGGAATATAAGTGCTCCCGACACCATCACAAGTCAAATATTTTACTAATATAAAGACCTAAAAGGTACAAAGGGGAATGTATGAAATGTTGAAAGAAATAGAGTTGCAATATTGGTCATTCATGAAATTGGCTGTGGGACACTATACCTTTTTTATTTGCTCTAGGTACACTTTGTGGTGTCCTAAAAAAAATTAGTGTTCTACAACAAAAAAAATGTATATTTCAGTGTCCCACAACCAATTTTATGGAAGTGCAGTGTCCCATAGATAAATTTTTATATGGGCTCCAAACATTTTATAATGACTAGTTTTTTGAATTTTTGCTCTGCTCATCACTGGAAGAATAGTGTCACTAAAACCGGCCCAAAGGGACAAGTAGGATAAAAACTGCACGTCAGTGAGCTTAGGATGGTAAAATATCCAATTTGATAGTCAGTGAGAGAACTCTCTTTGGTATTCAGTACAGTGTGAGTTTATGAAAGGAGCTTTGTTGTTGTGCTTGGAAGAAACCGGTTCCTCCCTAAACAAATATTGCCAGCCGTTGATTATAAAAAGTATTCAATTATAATTAAGGGTACTTCAGTACTTTTAGTCTAGGTCATTAACTCTAATGGACATTATTTTTTCTTTGGCGCATGTGTGAAATTGAGAAGCATGATGTGAAGCCCCCGTTGCCACCCGCATCGCCGCTGCCTGCCTCTCTAGACTCCTAGATCGGAGCCACTGCTGCTGCCTCCTGCATCGGCTCGGGGCAGGTGGGTAAGGCCGCATGGGTGCTGCCTGTCTTGCTGCTGGTACCGGGGGCTAGGCTGGGCGTGGCTTCGGCATGCTGTTGCCGTACCGACCTGCCAGCCACTGCAAGAGCCTGACGGCTTGGGTACTACCGCCCATCAAGGCACATGGAGTGCAGGGGCGAAGCTAGAGCTTATAGTCGACCCTGACGCCTTCAAATACAAGTTGTCTTCTAGCCTGACAAAAAAGTGTCCAATTTGAACTTCTGAAAATATTTGAACATTTTTGTACAAAACTTTTTAAAAAATGGTTTCTCTAGCTGATTGTTTTCCAATAAATCTCCTATAATTAATTGGATTTATTGAATTGATAGGCCAAATATGTTAGTTAACTGAGCCAATGTTCAAATAATAGTTAGTCATGTTATGTAATACAATAAGAGAGTGGAACACATAGATTCAATTCAATCAGAGCTTAGTTTTGCGTCGACCTCCATTTCTTGAATTTTTTGGATTGAATCTGTGTTCTATCGTGGCCAACTAGGCATTTGGTGGGCTTATATAATTTAGAAGGGCTCAAAATTTTGACGGTAGCCAAAAAACCGGACCCAATGGATTTCTCATTTTTTCTAACTGAGAACTTTTTTGTCCTGGTGTAGATTTTATTTTCAGCGGTAGCAGTTTACCATATGAAGTTTAGTGACATTTCACAAGAAAAATGTTTTTTTTTCAATTCTATAAATGGGAAACAGCTTCATGCTTAAGTGTCATTTAAAAAAAAAAGATAAATTTTTCCTAGTTTTAAATTCAACAACTGGTCCAAATAAATAAATGTACTAATTTCAAAGTATGTATCTAAAACCAAAATCTACTGCCTTTGCACACTCCAGTAAACAATAGTACATAAAGGTGGCTTGAAACATACACTACAGGAACTGCTGGCTTCCCCGAGTGCCAGTTGCACTCGGGGAAGGCCCAGTTGCACTCGGGGAAGCCTTCCCCGAGTGCAACACTTGGGGAAGAGCCTCCGGCTAATCCTCTCACGGGAAAGTCGCCTTCCCCGAGTGTAAAAAATCGTGCACTCGGGGAAGGCTTTGCCGAGTGCCGTGTTGGCACTCGGGGAAGACTTGACGCCGTTGGCCGTCGGCCGCCGTCGTTTTTTTTTATTTTCTTCCCCGAGTGCAACACTCGGGAAAGATTTTTGAAATTTTTTTAAATACTCTTCCCCGAGTGCCACAGCTCAGGCACTCGGGGAAGAAATTTGTTTTTTTAAAAAAAATCCCTCTTTCCCGAGTGCCACAGCACAGGCACTCGGGGAAGCCACCTCTAAAATTCTTTTTTTTTGTTTTTTGCTTTTCCATGTAAACAACAAAGCATATATATATATCACAAACCACAAATCAACACCAATATGTCACAAACCACATTTATATATCACAAACGACCAAATTTGTCCGAAATTCACAATATATTAAAAACCACACATTCAAAAGTACACACTATTCCAAGTTCACAAGTTCAATACATAAAAACGACTCCGAAGGCGGCTCACGGCGACTGTGAGGGGTGGGACGCCCCAGCGTGCGATCCCGGCGACGGTCCAGGTGGGGATGGCCCGACGTGCGATGCCGGCGACCCTTCGACATGGTTCGACGCCGCCCCCGATTGATGCTGCAAAAAAAGAGAGGAGATTGCACGTGAGTGACAAGATAAAAATGTAAGGAGTTTAAAGAAAAGTTGAAAATTTCGGCAGCACCTCCCCTGCACGGGGAGGTGTCCAAAACCTGCAAGAAAAACGTCGGCACGAAGGCCGACAACCACATTCCGGCACGAAGGCCGACACATCAACAAATCCGGCACGAAGGCCATCACTAGGTTTGACACTAAGCATGAGCAAAGAAAGTAAAACATCCGTACTCATACTCACCGGAGTAGACTCTCGACGATGTGGTGGTGGTGGTGGTGCAAGTAGTAGTAGTAGAACTAGTAGAGGCCTTAGAAACATGTCAATCATCATTTGATCTTAAACTTGGAGCATAAAGGCATCATAGCAGAGAAGAGAGAAGATAATGTAGGGGCGACTGGTGGTGGTGCCAAGTTCCTCACAAGTTTTTGATCATCAGCTCATATTTCCATATAATGAATGGACTTAGACAATTTCATCATCGGCAAAAAACAGAGAGGAGAGGGGAGAGTTGGCAAAAAAAAGCAGTAGAGAGAGTAGGAGAGTAGAGAGTAGAGAGGTGCAGTAGAGAGAAGAGTAGTAGAGTAGAGAGAAGAGAGGTGCAGTAGAGTGTAGAGAGTATAGAGTAGTATAGTAGTACAGGCAACAAAAAGAGTGACATATGAGACAATTCAAAACAAAGTGTTATTGATGCAGTTCACATTCAGAAAATAGTCAGGTTAACTATGTAGCCAAGTTATAATGGATGGCAGACAGTAATATTCTTGATGGCAGACTGGATAGCTCCAATTCTATATAAAAAGTAAAGCAACAGCTCCAATTCTATATAAAACACAGCTCATATGAACTATGTCTACTACTCCAAAGGTTAGCTAGAGTAGTAGTAGTAGAGTACAGTAGAGTAGTAGTAGGTAGTAGTAGTAGAGGTGGGATAGGACAGGAGCAGATAGGAATAGTACATAAAAACCCTCATCATTGGCATAAGGCAGGTGCTCAGTATATAAAAACTCTCATCATTGGCATAAGGCAGGTACTCAGTATGTTAAAAAACATCGTCACAGGCAACAGGCAGGTGCTCAGTATGTAAAAAACATCATCACAGGCAACATTCCCAGTTAAGCAACCCCACAGCAGGCAACATTCCTAGTTAAGCAACCCCACAGTAGTAAGAGTAGTAAACTAGACAAAATGTGTCATTTCAGAATCAAGTGCCATTTCAGAATCACCAGTTAAGCTCAATTCAAAAAAATGTGCTCAATTCTTCGGTTAATGCGCTTAATTTGGAAAATGTGCTCAATTCAGATAAAATGATCAGAACAATTCAGGCCAGCAGCAGCAACCATCACTGCACAGTATGTAAAAAACATCATCACAGGCAGGTAAAAAACATCATTGCACATGCCTTATGCCTCAGGTCCAGAGTAGCATCAAAATAAAATATCATTGCAGATGCCTTATGCCTCATGTTCAGAGTAGCATCAAAATGAAACATCATTGCATATGCCTTATGCCTCAGGTTCAGAGTAGAGTAGTAGTAGTAGTAGTAGTAGTAGTATAGAGGAGGCGCACAGTTTAAAAAATGTGATCAATTCAAAATAGGAGTAGAGGAGAGTTGGAGAGAACAGGAGTGGAGAGAGTAGAGTAGTAGTAGTAGAGAGGAGTGTGGCATATAAACAGCAGTAAACCTGCCATATAAACAGCAATAATTATGCCTCATTATACAAAAACTGTCATCATTGGCAAAAGACATGAGCTCAGTTTTAAAAAACATCATCATTGGCATTAGGCAGAATATATGCAACATAGGTAACCAAGCAGATATCCAGTTGTAGTTTCGCCAAAACAAATTAGCAGATATCCAGTTCTTGTCTTAAAACAATATAAAGTGAGGTAACCAAGCATACTGCAAATAAGGTATGGGATGCAATAGTTATTATCCAAATGAAAATGACACAGTTATTTTCCTAGTTTTAGCTAGCACTTGCATTAGTATCAGCATAAACCTCTGACGGAACCAAGCAATAAGGCAGACGTAGTTTACATTAGTAGGATAACATGTCAGTTATTGATGCAGTTCACATTCAGAAAATAGTCAGTTTAGCTATGTAGCCAAGTCATAATGGATGGCAGACAGTAATATTCTTGATGGCAGACTGGATAGCTCCAATTCTATATAAAAAGTAAAGCAACAGCTCCAATTCTATATAAAACACAGCTCATGTGAACTATGTCTACTACTCCAAAGGTTAGTTAGAGTACAGTCCATGTTAAAACACAGCTCTAATTCTATATAAAGAGTAAAACAACATATGTTGGTCACACACTGAATTTTCTAAAATATATAATGATCCATTGATGAGCCTTTAATTTGCTTTCCCTTTAATTTACAGGAAGAAAAAACAACCCTTAGGGTGTATGGGTGGCGATCTAGCTTTTGTATCGATAGTTACTAGAGCGTGTATGGCTTTGTCTAGTTCTTTTTTAAAAACTCTGTATCATCTGAATGTGATGTCTTGAAAAGTTAATAAGAACTTCCTTTTATCGAAAAAAAGGTTTTAGAATATAACTAATGCTAATCAGATATTGGTAGCTAGCCATTAACCTCTCTTACAAAATTTCGGGAACTTGTGTATTCCCTAATGTATTCCAATTAGTCATGTAAACTAGCAGAAAAATTCAGATATGCAGGTCGATCATTTTTCATTGAAACACAAGAGGGCATATCATTTATTTCTGCAGTCATAGAACATGAGAAATAAATCCAAACAAACAACAGACTGAAGAATTAGGAAATAGCTTATTACTAGTTCATCAGAAGCGCCGACTCATCTTCAGTATTGATACGTATCATGAATGCATCATGTGCTCTGAATCAGAGAAAGAGGGAGAGGAGGGTGGGGGTGGTACCTTTGGAGGAGGAAGGAGAGTATAGCCGGTGGGTGGTGGCGGACCGGCTGCGGGACAAATCGTCGAGGAAGGAGAGAAGGGCCGGCAGCCGGAGCGCGTAGACCGTCGATGAAGGAGAGAAGGCGCCGGTGGCGGGGATGACAGCCCGAGCGCGCGAGCGGGCTGGGGCGCCGCCGGGGAGCTCGCCACAGCGCGTGCGGGCGTCGAGAGTTCGGTGATGAGGGATCGCCGGTGGTGGGGACGAAACCAGCGGAGCGCGAATGTCGGACGGGGCGGGCAGGGAAACCCTAGCAACACATATTCAGAAATTGAAATTTGCAATATAGTGTTTCACAAAATCTTTTTTAAGATAAAAATATGCTGTACTTAATTAGTTATTGTTTTCCATGGATAGAAATTTTAAATAGAGTTTCACATGAAGAAAAGAAATTTTCATAGTGCATCTCTACTGTATGTATTTTACAGCGACTTATTTCTAGAGCAGCTATGCAGAGAATACAGTCATGCTTGCCATCCAAAAGATCACAAGTTCCAATCACATGTTTATTATTATTAGATGACCATCCTTATTTTAAGAAAATATAAATGCTGCATAGGCCTACAGAACTTGGCCAGCTTTCAAGGAACATTTTACTCATTCATGTGAGACTACTTGTGAGACGTAGGAAGCAGCCCAAAATAAAGTTCAAATTCCATTACCATGTCAGGTGGATCAAAAAAATGCGTGAAGTGATGCATACAGATAAAGATAGGAATCAGTACCTGATGAACTTGCAATGCCCAACGGGCCAAACAACAAGATGCATCGTTTAGTCCAGGTGGATCACAGGGGCTACTGCAAGAAACAAGAGGACTGTAAATGGAACAGTTGCTTGATCTATAACAACAGTAGTAACTATGACAATAAACAAAAGTAACATATAAATAGAATATATATGTTTTATTTACATGAAATATGAAATGTTCTTAACTTGTGTATTTTTGGGATCTTCCTTATCTTTGCCGCGATGTTTTTTTGTGAGATTGGGAAGTGGTCTTCTATGATCGGTAGTGTGATGTTAGCCCCTGAGCACCTTAGATTTCACGACCATATGACACATCTGTCATTAGGTGACATTCGTAACACGCAACCACCACCGCCGACAGCCTTCACCGCCGCTTCTAGATAGTCAAGATGGCACCGCTATCGTCAATTTCCAAGACCGCCCAAGTCTCCCGCGCGTATTTACAAAGTTTCGCTCAAATTTGCATTCTCACGCCTCCTACTTGAGCTTACAAAGACCGCTTCCCCGCCCTATCTGCCTCCTCCTCAAGTCTTACTACTACAGATTGACCTATCACCAATGCCTCTATCACCGTCGATATCATTAAAACGTTAGTGATGCTTATCACCTATGGTTCGTAATACGAACCATTGGTGATGAGAGTATCACTGCCGGTTCGTAAGAATGTCGTGGCTAATAACTATCATTGCAGCTTCATCTTACCAACCGGCGGTGATAGTCCATCATCACAGCCAATTTGCACCACCAACCAGCGGTGATGATGTGCTCCTCATCACTGCCCCCTCGCTATATGAACCTTGGATGAAGACGTTTTTCACCGCCAACTTGTTGTAAGATACGGCGGTGATAACCATGCTGCAGCATAATAAAATTCATAACTTTTCAAATAACGTTGGATGAAAACAAACTTTATATCAAAGTTATAGATCTTGAAGAGATCTGTAACTTTATAGTTGATGACTTTTTTATTTGAAACCATTTGCGGTCCTAGAATTCTTTTTAAAGCGCTCAAATTTGGAAATTCAATTTTTTTCGAATTGTACAAATGACCTTAGATGGAAAAATGACCAAAACCAAAGTTTTAGATCTTGATGAGATCTACAACTTTGTAGTTGACAACTATTTTATTAGAAATCATTTATAGTCTCGAATTTGTATCTGAAGATTTAAAATTTTAAAAACCCAAAAATTTCAAACAACCTCGGATGGAAAATTGACCAAAAGCAAAGTGGTAGTTGATGAGAACAACAACTTTGTAGTTGATGAATTTTTCATTTGAAATCATTTGAGGTCCCAAAAGTCTCGCTGAAGTTTTGACGTTTTGAAATTCAAATTTATCAAACGACCTCGGATGGCAAAACAACCAAAATCAAAGTTATAGATCTTGATTAGAACAACAAATTTGTGGTTTATGACTTTTTCATTTGAAGCCGTTTAGGGTCCTAAATATTTATTTTAAATCCTGAAAAGTGAATACTAGAGGAATGTATATGCTATAGAGACTCAAGTGACTTCGGGGTGGAGTGATTAGAGGAGAGTGGTTCGAATCCCACCACCATCGTGTATGCTGAAAAATAGCGTGGAGTTGGAGCTGGAGTAGCTTCCTAGTACCATGAAGCTAGAGCTGGTGGGAGGGGCTTCCTAGGATTGAAACAAAAAATTTTGCTATTTTTTTTGCCCATTTTTGGGATTTTTGAAAATTCAAATCACCATCGGCTGGTAATACTAACCGACTGTGATAAGCTAGTATCACCGCCAGTTACAAACCATCTGTGATGAGAATATCATCACTGTCGACAACTTAGTGCCGAGATCGAAAAGCGTTTGCGATGGGCTTTATGAACCACTTGTGAATGGTCTGAATGTAGTAGTGTCTACTATTCCCCATCACCGCCACTCACCGCCGATAATCTAGTTCGCTGTGCCACGGAGCCAGTACACCTCACCAGCCCGCACAGATCCATCGGTGACCAAGGTGGTACTCACTGCCATGCCCACTCGAGCTCACTGCTCCAAGATCTAAATGTAAGAGTAATGCTTTCGCACTTTCCTTTGTCCATGTTTCTTAAATTTTTATTCCCCTCTTCACTCATGTAAGTAGGGAGCAAGCTTCCATCTGATTAGTGTGTTTCTGCCGCTCCAGCAGATCCTTGTCAAGATGGAGGAGGTCCCCAACAAGATGAAAGGAGTGGGCATCCTCACAAACCATTTCTTGGTCCTCATCCTCCACCACCTCACCGCCCGCTCCTTATGCAGCTACAAGTGTGTTTGCCGCTCCTAGAACCACCTCATCTTGAATGCCGAGTACCGTAAGGAGCTACCCCAGATTGTTAACAGATTCTTCTATTACACCTGGAAAGGCAAACGCCACTTCACTAGCGTCACTGGTGAACACCCCTCTTTGTCCTTCTTGCCCTTCCCCATTCATGATGTCGTCGTCTCAAATTGCTACAGCAGCCTCATCCTCTGATGTTGTTTTGGGTGTCGCTATGTTGTCTGGAGTCTAGCAACTAACAAATGGTTGCTACTGCCAAATAACCTCCGTTCTTGTGGCGAGGCTCGCTTGGGGTTTGATCCGACAGTCTCCTCGCACTTCCATGTGTTTGAATATGGGAAGATGTGGGAGGGTGAGTCCGTAGGTGTGAGCATCTACTCATCTAAGAGTGCAGCTTGGATCTTTAAAGAGTGTTAATGGGGCGACGATATTATAGTATCCACATATGCGAGAAGTGTGTTTCTTAATGGTTTTATGCACTGGCTCGAGTTCTCCCAGATCTGTGCTATTGATATGGATGGAAAGACATAGATAAAAATACAGAAGCCATGTGGTGATGCAATCTCCATCCAAGAAGCCCAAGGCCAGTTGTGTTTATGTACTGCTGATATTTACACTATGAATCAGCTTTCAATCTGGATCCTTGAGGACTATGGTAGTAATAGATGGACACTGAAGTATACGGTGACCACGCTGCAGATATTTGGACAGAACAATATTGAATTTGGTTACGAGGTTTGTGATGTGCAGTATAGAGTGATTGTAGTTCACCTTGAATGAAATTTGATTTTCCTTGTTGGGGAGGACAGAACACTACTTGCATATGGCATGAACCACAAAAAAGTTCATGTCCTCCCTACACTGGTCATCCGCTGTCCTAGACCTACCCGGAGTCTATGTATCAATGGACCTCACTATCTTCCTTATGTTCCATTGTTCATGCAGTCATTAGCAGAAAAGTAAAGGTGCATTTGTTGTATTATGTTTGTTCAGGTAGGTAGTTGTTTTGATTCTATATATAGGCCAATTTGGGCTTGGTAACTAAAGAAATGGTGTGCTCAATATCATTTATTCTCCTGCTTTGCGCAGGTTGAGTCTGAGTGCTTTTGAACATTTTTTCTGCATTGGCTAAGGGACAAGAAGAGGGGTTCCATGGTGCATTGGCTATCAATCTGAAGGATGCACTAATTATATTCATTTTTGCCTAGCAAGCAGGAGTGCCATATGGGAGGAGCACAACTATGGTTTATGTAAGTCTTTAGAGATCAGTACCTTTAGTTTGAAATCAATGTACCGCTTGTGTTAGAACATCAGTTGATAAAGATATTATGGTAAGCGTCCATTGTTATTGTAAGAACATGGTTTATGGATGTAATGATTATATCTATATGCTCTTTGTTCAGTAAGCTATTAAGGGTTGTTTATTGTTTTGTTATCACCACCGCCGTTGGTGGTGCAAATGTCCAACACCGTCGCTAAACGTATTATGCGGCAGGGATAAAAGTGTATCACTGCCGAATCGTTTAGTAACCTATCACTGACTAAATGATCATCAAAGGTGGATCGTGGTGCAAGGTGATGGTGACCATGACCTTGGTGTTGACAGTTCATACACTGAAGCGATGGTGATGTTGACCTCTACAAACATCTTGGCCGTCGAAGCGACAACGAACCTGAACCATACACAGTCGGGTTGAAGTACAAGGTGACGGTGTCGTGACCACTACACAGGTGGTTGATGTGCCCACACGATAGTGCTGATGGCCTCCACCACAGGCGGATCATTTGCCAATGCGGCGGTGTTGGTGTATACCAACATAGACGGGTCATGCTCCAATGCGACGGAAGTAAGGACCTTATCATGGATGGATCATAAGCCAATACGGCGGTGTAGTGTACACTGCATTAGGTCTCAAATGCCGACAATGAGGGCTACGACCATCACTGCCGAGGCCGAAATGCAGCTGCGATGGGGGTTACGACATGGCTGTGAAGGGTCTGAGTGTAGTAGTGCAATATAGTTTTCGTCCTCTATGTATTTTGGCTAGAGGTTGATTCAACTTATTTGGGTGGACTATATGCGCATCTATTGACAAGTTGAGAGAGAAAAATGGTGTGCCACATGCGGGCGCCATCACCAAGCCAAGTCGTGGCGTGAGCGTGAGCGTGCTCGGGCCAGGCCCATCACGACACGATGTGGTGCAGGGCTAGGGTTGGTTTTGCCACTATGTGAGTTTCTCTCTTCCATCATCCTATTGAATCTTGACTTCTGATCTCCCATAGCGCACGTCCTGGCAACTTGTCTTCTCCCTTGCCCATGTTACTCCACTACTTCTGCTGCAATCCAAGTATTCCTGTCCTAGTTCCTGCGCACATAGGTACAACAATCCAATCCAAGTATTCCTGTCCTGGTTCCTGCACGCACAGGAACAGGGAGTGAAGGCCTCCGAAACCATGATTAGTATCATGCTCGTTAACTTGCTCGCAATTAGGTCACACATGCACCTCTTTGATGCCACAAACATGTTAATCTTTTTCTAGATTAAATTAGTACTGATTCTGCCTAAATTTCTAACACAAACAGACGAGCTTGTATCAGCAGAGCCAGGATTCTTATCGTTTGATACAAACAAAGTTGGGCACATGGATGCATCAGATTTGCAATTAGTCATTAAAAGCCTATTATGATGAGGAGAATATTTAGAGGTGGTTCAATATGAGCAGATGATTGTCAAATATGAGACCAGGAGGGACAATAGGATATATATAGCAGAGTTCATAATGGTTTTGGAGCCTAGCATGTGCTAAACCAATTCGTCTGCATTTTTTTATTTCTTTGATGCTCACAAAAGGAACTGATTTTCATAACGAAATGTTTTTATTTTGATGGTTATGAACAATGAGATCAAGAATGACACTTCTCCTGATTAAGCTGTTCCTGTCTATATGGTAGTGTAGATTTCATGTTAGCAGTTTTGCCATATGCTGTTTATAGTCATTTCAAGAAAATGTTTTTTCAACTCCATGAATGCAAAAACAGCCTCACGCGTCCTTAGGAATTTGGCACATGTATGATGGCAATGAAAATACAACTTTGAAGCAGACACAACGTTTCTGTAAACAATGGAATGAAATGGAAAACAAATGCTTACCTAGGATACTAGTTTTAAATTCAACAACTGATCCTAATAAATACTGTATCAGTTTCAGATTAGGCATCCAACCCTAAAATTTACTGCCTTCAAACACTCCAGTAGACAAAGAGTACACAAAAGTAGCTCGAAATATAAGTGAATGTTGTACACACATTTATTGAGTTGCAGAGCGCGTGAACTCCAAGAGTTGCAGAGCGCGTGAACTCCAAGAGGTGCAAGACTATATATATGAGGCTAATTGGTTCCTTTGTACACCGAAGTTCTTGGTAGCATGATGCACTAAACAATCAGGATAACACCTGAAACCCCTAGCTATAACCTACAATGGACTGCCAAATGTTGTCTTCATCCAGCAAAACACTTACAAACCTTGGTCGAGCAGTGGCCTTGGGAGGTATCAGGAAACTTGTATGGTTAGAAACTTGTCCATCGCGTGACATGACCGTTGGCGGCAGTTGACCTGTTCTTCACTATCTCTCCTTGAGCTGCTTACCATGATTAGCATGTCAAGTTTCTGAAGCTGGTCTGGTCCTTGTGGTCTGGGAATGGAGAAGGCGGCTCAGAATATTGAGGATGTGTTTCTGGGCTGTGGCACCCGGTAGAACGTTGCTGTGGGTGAATGGAAATCATGGCGAGGTTGTTTATGGCGGCACTACTAGAGAACAGACTTTAGAACGATGTCTCTTGCCCCCGGACAAAAGGACCCTTTAGTCCCGGTTGGTAATACCAACTGGGACTAAAGGTCCCTGTCCAATGGTCGTCCGCGGGGCAGGGATCTTTAGTCCCGGCTGGTATTACCAACCGGGACTTTAGTCCCGGCTGGTATTACCAACCGGGACTAAAGGTTTACCTTTAGTCCCGGTTGGTAATACCAGCCGGGACTAAAGCTTTTAGTCCCGGTTTGGGTGATGCCCCGGGAATAAAGATTAATCTTTAGTCCCGGTTTGGCCTCCTAACCGGGACTAATTATCCCGGCCTATAATCCAGCTCATTTCTTCCTCCCCGAGCCCGAGCCATTCCATTCAAACTCACTGCCTCTATTCTTCAGCTTGCTGTTGTTCTTGCTCTCTCCCCCTCCATTGGTGTTGCTCTTCGATTTTGGAAGTAACAAACTTAATCCTCTTATATTTTATCAGTAGCTTATCTCATTTTACGATGTAGATGCATGTGTAACTTTATATGTTGGACTTTATTATGATTTTATGTCATTTTTAGCTCAAAATCACATGATGATTTGCATATATGTTTGGATAAACAAAAGTTAAATTAGTTCATCAAAATCACGCCTCGCTCGTCCTCGCTGGAGCACGTTCCATCCTAGTCCCCGGTGGCTTACGTGATCTTAGAATTAATTTTTCCATGAAATGAAAAACTTAGAAAATAGTTAGAAAATTGTAGAAAATCCGTACTAGTTGAACTTGCAGACCGTGTTCAGCTCGACGAGCATGTTCTCTGCCGAGCGGTAATGGATGTCAAGGAGGAGCTTTGATTCTACGAGGGAGAGCGGCAACGGTCGTGGAAGACCGTGTTCCCTTTCTCGTAGAATCAGAGCTCTTCCTTGGCCAAGTACGGTGCCGTCCGGTGGAGAAATGCTCGCCGAGATGATCACGTAAGCAAGGTCAACTAGTACGGATGGTTATTTATTGAAACATGTTTTTGAGCAATAATTTGATGGATATTTGATAACTTCAGACCTACAAATGTCATCTACAAATGTTACTATCCTCGGCAACCTAAACGCCAGCGAGCTCGCCGATATCGAGCAGGTCACTTAGAATTATTTTTTCCATAAAATGAACTACTTAGAAATCATGCCTTTTATTTTTTAGAATTAAATTTTCCATGAAATGAAAAACTTAGAAAATAGTTAGAAAATTATAGAAAATCCGTACTAGTTGAACTTGCGGACCGTGTTCATCTCGGCGAGCATGTTCTCTGCCGAGCGGTAACGGACGTCAAGGAGGAGCTTTGATTCTACGAGGGAGAGCGGCAACGGTCGTGGAAGACCGTGTTGCCTTCCTCGTAGAACCGGAGCTCTTCCTTGGCCAAGTACGGTGCCGTCCGGTGGAGAAATGCTCGCCGAGATGATCACGCAAGCAAGGTCAACTAGTACGGATGGTTATTTATTGAAACATGTTTTTGAGCTATGTGATTTCTATGTCATTTTTAGCTCAAAATCACATGATGATTTACAATAGTAAAATCACTTGATAGTTTGGTATTTTACTATTATACATAGTACATATTTCATGGTTTAGTTAGATAAATAAATAATTTTAGTTTTGTTTAAATATATTATTTTAGAAAATGTGAAATTTACACTAGTTTGTAAAAATAAGTATAGAAAGTAGATGACAACTGGTACCGGATCCTCGGCCTCTTGTTCGGTTGCGAAATGACTGAGGCTAGAACTCCCTCTCATTATCTACGGCAAGTGTAAGCAGAAGATTGTGATGGAGTACCGAGTCAAGAGACAGGGACCCAACAAGGGTCGTGTTTTCTACAAGTGCCCGGATCGCGATGTGAGTTTCTTACGCATTTGATTATTATGGCTAATTAACCTGCTTTTCTTGAATATTTTTGACTAAATATTTTTTGGCTTTAATTTCAGTGGGAGGGCAATGGATGCGATGGTTGGTGCTGGGAGAAAGATTATGCTACATACGTGTAGAATTCGGGTGCGCTTGAGGTAGCGGCTGCTGATGATGAGGCAGTGAGCCAGCAGGAGAAGCTTATTGATATTCAACAGAAGAATGATTTGTCTGTTTTAGTTGCGTACGATCATGAAATAATTATGTTACTGAAGTGCATTGTAGTTTTTGTTTGTTTAGTGATAGTTGGGATTGCTTACGTTGTAGCCAGGCTTAGGTAATTAATCAACCGTGTGTGTGTCATCTATGTTGTGTAATAAAATACTTAATTATGTTCAAGGTTTTCATAATTTGTCGTGTAATGCAGATTATGTCACGCCATTGGATGTACAATGCCGATCGCCGCTCCCAAGACTTTATTGAGGGCGTGCACTATTTCTTAGGTGTGGCTGAGGCAAATAAGCGGGATGGTTTCATGTGCTGTCCATGTGCCATATGTAAGAATTTAAAGGAATATTCAAGCTCAATGAGTCTTCATTCACATTTGCTTAAGTCAGGTTTCATGTCAAACTATATATGTTGGACTAAGCATGGAGAAAGCGGGGTCATGATGGAAGAAGGTGAAGGAGAAGATTTAGACATTGATGACATTATTGCTCAGTATGGTGCCTTTGATGATACTACAATGGGGAGAGATGAAGAAGAGGTAGCGGCAGAAGATGATCTCGGTGATGCTCTTGGCGATGCCATTCGTGATGCACAACAAGAATGCGAAAGTGAAAAAGAGAAAGTTAAGTTCGAGTGCATGCTTGAGGATCATAGGAAGTTGCTATACCCGACGGCCGAAGAGGGGCAAAAAAAGCTGGGTACAACACTGGAATTGCTACAGTGGAAGGCAAAGAATGGTGTATCCGACAAGGCATTTAGGAATTTATTGAACCTCATAAAGAAGATGCTTCCAAAGCCAAATGAATTGCCCACCACTACGTATGAAGCAAAAAAGGTTGTCTGCCCTTTGGGATTAAAAATCCAGAAGATACATGCATGTCCTAATGACTGCATCCTCTACCATGGCAATGAATATGAGAATTTGGATGAATGCCCGGTATGTAAAGCAGCGCGGTATAAGATCAGGCGCGATGATCCTGGTGACATCAAGGGTGAACAACGTCCTAGAAAGAAAATCCCTGCCAAGGTTATGTGGTATGCTCCTATAATACCACGCTTAAAACATTTGTTCAGAAATAAAGACCATGCAAAGTTATTGCGGTGGCATAAAGAAGACCGTAAGGTAGACAATATGCTAAGACACCCAGCTGATGGGTCCCAGTGGAGAGCGATAGACAGGGAATTTCCAGAGTTTGCAAATGAGGCTAGAAACTTAAGGTTCGCCTTAAGTACAGATGGTATGAATCCTTTTGGGGAGCAGAGCACTAGTCATAGCACTTGGCTAGTTACTCTATGTATCTACAACCTTTCTCCATGGTTATGCATGAAGCGAAAGTTCATTATGATGCCGATCCTCATCCAAGGTCTGAGGCAACCTGGCAACAACATTGATGTCTATCTGAAGCCATTAGTTGAAGAACTTCTAGTTTTATGGAACAAACCAGGTGTACATGTCTGGGATGAGTACAAACAAGAACACTTTGACCTATGAGCAATGTTGTTTGTAACAATCAATGATTGGCCTACTTTAAGTAATCTTTCAGGTCAGACAAACAAAGGATATAATGCATGCACACATTGTTTTGATGACCTTGACAGTATATATTTGAAAAGATGTCGAAAGGCCGTGTACCTTGGCCATCGTCGATTCCTTCCTTTGAATCACCAAGTAAGAAAGAAAGGTAAGCATTTTAAAGGTAAGCCAGACCACCGGAAGAAGCCTCATAACCGAACCGGGGAAGATGTACTCGCAATGGTCAAGGATGTGAAAGTAGTATTTGGAAAGGGACAAGGCAGCGAATCTGTTCCCAAAGATGCTAAGGGACACGCACCCATGTGGAAGAAGAAGTCCATGTTTTGGGAGCTACCCTATTGGCAAGTCCTAGAGGTCCGTAACACAATCGACGTGATGCACCTGACAAAGAATCTTTGTGTGAACCTGTTAGGATTCATGGGTGTGTACGGGAAGCCAAAAGATTCACTTGAAGCATGCCAGGACTTGCAGGGCATGAAAGAACGAGACAACCTTCATCCAGAGAAGACAAATGATGGACGTCATTACTTAAGTCCTGCTAGCTACACGCTTAGCAAAGAAGAGAGGGACAGCATGTTCGAATGTCTAAGCAGCATCAAGGTCCCACAGGATTCTCCTCCAATATAAAGGGTATAATAAACGTGCCAGAGAAGAAATTCCTAAACTTAAAGTCCCACGACTGCCACGTGCTTATGACGCAATTGCTTCCAGTTGCTTTAAGAGGAATTCTACCTCCACATGTATGTCTAGCCACCATGAAGCTATGTGCATTCCTCAATGCAATTTCTCAGAAGGCAATCAATCCAGTGGAACTAGCTACTCTACAGAATGATGTGGTTCAATGTCTTGTCAGCTTTGAGATGGTGTTCCCTCCATCCTTCTTTAATATCATGACACACCTCCTAGTTCATTTGGTGAAGGAGATTAGTATTCTTAGACTTGTGTTCTTGCATAACATGTTCCCCTTCAAGAGGTTTATGGGAGTCTTGAAGAAATATGTGAAAGTCCATTCTAAGCCTGAAGGAAGCATCGCCCAGGGCTATGGAACAGAGGAGGTCATTGGGTTCTGTGTTGACTTTATTCCTGACCTTGCCCCGATTGGCGTTCCCAAATCGCGACACGAGGGGAGACTCAGTGGTAAAGGAACTTTAGGGAAAAAAACATATATTGGCATGGAAGATGATTATTTCAATAAAGCACACTACACAGTTCTTCAGAACTCGTCATTGGTGCATCTATACATCGAGATACATAAGGAGTTCTTACGATCCAAGTTTCCAGGGAAGATTGAAGCTTGGATTAGGCGTCAGCACATGGAAAGTTTCAGTGGTTGGTTGCGAAAAGAATGTCAAGGCGATGACAATATTGATGAGCAACTGTATTTGTTGACTAGGCAACCATCATGGCATATCCTCACGTACCAAGGGTATGAGATAAATGGGAATACATTTTACATAGTTGCCCAAGATAAAAGGAGCACCAATCAAAATAGTGGTGTTCGCATAGATGGCACAGATCCAAATGGGAATATACAAACATATTATGGCCGCATAGAAGATATATGGGAACTAGACTACGCACCTAATTTTAAAGTCCCTTTGTTTCAGTGCCAATGGGTGAAGCTGACCGGAGGAGGGGTAACAGTCGACAAAGAGTATGGAATGACAACAGTGGACCTCAACAATATTGGGTACAAAGACGAACCATTCGTCCTTGCTGCCGATGTGAGTCAGATGTTCTATGTGAAAGACATGTCTACAAAATCAAAGAGAGGAAAAACCGAAGACATCAACTCAATGATCAATGAGCCAAAGCACCACATAGTTCTTTCTGGGAAAATAAATATAGTGGGAATTGAAGACAAGTCAGACATGTCAGAAGATTATGAAATAAATGTTCGAATTCCACCGTTCATAGTGAAGAAAGATCCAAGCATCATGTTAAATGATGAAGACACTCCATGGTTACGATAAGATCATAACCAAGGGTCATACGTCAAGAAAAAATTCACTATTGTGCCCGCATGATACAATTGTTGTTTTGGTCAACCTTCCATTTGAGATAGTTTGGACGGTTCAAATTTGTGATTTTTAAATTTCGACGCCTACAAACTAGTTTTCGGAACCCTAGATTGTCTCCAATTGAAAAGTTTTGAATACCAAGTTTGTTCAGATCTTTAAGATCTACAATCCTTGTATAGGCCATTTTTCATTTGAGAAAGTTTGAACAAAATATAGTTCAAATTTCACAAGTGTGTGGCAGTTTTAGAAAGTCTATATGAGATTCAAGAATTTGTGACTAGTGTTTGATAAAACTTTCTCAAATGGGAAAATGAGCTATGTAACAATTGTAGATATTGCTGAGATGATCAAACTTGGTATTCAGAGATTTTTCATCTGAGGTCATTTAGTGTCTCATTTGAGCAAGTTTGACCAAGTCAAATTTGGTCAAATGAAAAAACAACACTTTGACTCTAGTATTATGAACTCTAAATGACTTCAAATTGAAAAGTTTTGAATACCAAGTTTGTTAAAATCATCAAGATCTACAATTGTTGTTTTGGTCAACTTTCCATTTGAGATAGTTTGGATGGTTCAAATTTGTGATTTTTAAATTTCGACGCCTACAAACTAGTTTTCGGAACCCTAGATTGTCTCCAATTGAAAAGTTTTGAATACCAAGTTTGTTCAGATCTTCAAGATCTACAATCCTTATATAGGCCATTTTTTCATTTGAGAAAGTTTGAATAAAATGTAGTTCAGATTTCACAAGTATGTGACATAGTTTTAGAAAGTCTACATGAAATTCAAGAATTTATGACTAGTGTTTGATAAAACTTTCTCAAATGGGAAAATGAGATACATAACAATTGTAGATCTTGTTGAGATGATCAAACTTGGTATTTAGAGATTTTTCATCTGAGGTCATTTAGTGTCTCATTTGAGCAAGTTTGACAAAGTCAAATTTGGTCAAATGAAAAGACAACACTTTGACTCTAGTATTATGAACTCTAAATGACTTCAAATTGAAAAGTTTTCAATACCAAGTTTGTTAAAATCATCAAGATCTACAATTGTTGTTTTGGTCAACTTTCCATTTGAGATAGTTTGGACGGTTCAAATTTGTGATTTTTAAATTTTGACGCCTACAAACTAGTTTTCGGAACCCTAGATTGTCTCCAATTGAAAAGTATTGAATACCAAGTTTGTTCAGCTCTTCAAGATCTACAATCCTTATATAGGCTATTTTTTCATTTGAGAAAGTTTGAATAAAATATAATTCAAATTTCACAAGTGTGTGACATAGTTTTAGAAAGTCTATATGAGATTCAAGAATTTGTGACTAGTGTTTGATAAAACTTTCTGAAATGGGAAAATTAGCTATGTAACAATTGTAGATCTTGCTGAGATGATCAAACTTGGTATTCAGAGATTTTTCATCTGAGGTCATTTAGTGTCTCATTTGAGCAGCTCATCAAGATCTACAATCCTAAATGAAAAAACAACACTTTGGTGGGCTGCAAAAATTTCAGGCCTTCAGTCCCGGCCCAGGCCAGGAACTGGGACTAAAGGGTGGGCGGAATTGCCTGCCCAAAAATACCTTTAGTCCCGGCTGGTAACACCAATCGGGACTAAAGATCCTTTAGTCCCGGCTGGTAACCGGGACTAAAGGTCAACCTTTAGTCCCGGCTCGGCTTACCAGCCGGGACTAAAGGATCTTTAGTCCCGGTTGGTGTTACCAGCCGGGACTAAAGGGTCCCGGCCTATATACATTGAACGGTTTATCTTTACTTTTCGATCTACAACGTCGATCTCGTCGTCTCTGCCGCGCCCGCGCCGCCGTCGTCGTCTACCCCCGCCCGGCCTCGATCTCGTCGTCTCTGCCGCACCTGCGCCGCCGTTGTCGTCGAGCCCCGCCCGGCGACCGTCGAGTCTCCACCGTACGTTGTCCTCGCGCGGCTCTGCTCGGCCCCGTGGCCAGCCAGCATGCCCAGCCACCATATGCATGGCCATCCCTGTTTTAGATAGTTTTTTAGATACTTTTTAGATAGTTTTTTTAGATAGTTTTTTTACATAGTGTTTGATATATATGTTAGATTAAAATGTATTAGAATTTAATTAGTAGTTTATTCTTAGTTTTTAGATAGTTTTTGATATATGTTAATTAGATTTAAATGTATTAAAATTTAATTAGTACTTTATTTAGATAGTTTTTTTAGATAGTTTTTATTATAGTTTTTGATATATTTAGTAATTATTATTCTATGTCTCTCTCTATATGTGTTAGATTTAATTTTGATTTATAGTAATTCTATCTATGTATATATGTTAGGTTTAATTAGATTTAGTAATTAATTCTATCTAGAGATTCTATATGTATACATATATATGTACTTAATTATTTCTATGTGTATATATACATGTACTTAATTATTTCCATGTGTTGAGAGAGAGAGAAAATTATATCTAGAGAGACATTCTATGTGTTATCACATGCATATCTAGAGATATATACATATGCACTTATTCTATGTGTTGAGAGAGAGAGAGAAAATTGTATCATTCTATGTGTATATATACATGTACTTATTTCCATGTTTTTTGGATCGAAAGTGTTTTTTATTCGATTCCAAAGCCTATACACCTTATTATTGTTTATCCTTATGAAATATTATGTGTTATTATATTTAATTGGATTTAGTAATTCTATATGTGTTATCACATGTACTTATGTTATGTGCCTTAGTAATTCTATCTATGTGTTATCTTGAAGATACAAATGACTGCTCCGGATGATAACTTGAATGATGACATAATGGCGAATGTTATCAACGCCGGCACCAATGTGGATGTAGATGACACGAGTCAATACTTTGCTGATTATGAGGATATCCTGAATATGCCGGTGGTTGAAGATCAACAAATTGTCGCGCAAGAAAATACTGGCGAGGTATATTCGATTATCTATCATCTCTTATAGATGCATGCGTACGTATATTTATTGTTAATCATTGTGTTTCTACTCATGTAGCCGGTCTCTGGATCTACATCAACCACCGGCAAGAGTAGGAAAGTCCGAGGGCCAAAAAAGCCATTAGAGGGCCGTTTCATAATATCAGAATTTGACACCGACACCGGCAAACCATTGGGACCACATGCTCAGACATATGTCAATCAATGTGGGTTCATTGTAAGGGATAGGATCCCAGTTAGTGCTCATGAATGGAAGCAGAAGATATCCGCTCCTAATGTTAGTTTTGTATCTGATCGTGACAAGAACCTAACTTGGAGAGATATCACTCAGCATTTCACATTACAAGCAGATGATGCTTTGAAGGAGCTAGTGAGGGATTGGACAATGAAGAAGATGGCAACATTGTTCCAGAGTTGGAAGAAGACATTGTATAAAAAGTTTATCTTGAAGAATGAAACGTCGAATTTCAATGCTAAGGCGTTTGTCAAGTTGGAGTCCCATTGGGATGAATTCGTACAATACAAGACATCTCAAGAGAGTGAGGAACGTGTGATGAGGAATTAGCAGAATGCCCGATAGAAGCAATACCATCATCGCATGGGATCAGGTGGTTATAGGAGTGCTATTCCCAAGTGGCAGAACCTAGAAGCAGAGATTACTATTAAGGGAATCATACCTGAAACAATAGAGAAGAACTGGCCTCAACGCGCGAAGAATTGGTTCTATGCTCATGGGGGAAGCCTAGATCCAGACACTGGCAAGCTAATTTTCGGACAAAAAATTAAGAGAGCAACACAAAGACTAGCTCGTGCTAGGGAAGAAGCTGATAGTGGTGTTTTCAAGCCCAACAGAGAAAAGGATGAATTGACATATGCCCTAGAGAATCCCGAACACGGTGGTCGAACAGGAGGCTATGGGGCGGTTCCGTGGCTACAAGCATTCCTAGCAGACAGGGATACCTACAGAAGCCGCCAGAGAAAGAAGGATGAGGAGGCAGACCGAATCTGTGTATTGGAGCAATTTGTTAATGAGTCACGACAAGCATTGCTTGAATCACGTGAATGAGAAAAATCTCTTGAGGCAAGAATGCAGGAGGAGATCAAGAGGCAAGTGCAGCTAGCAATGAGTCAAATGTAATCACAAACGACGCCGGGAGTCACCATTAGCCCCATTGGTCAGATGAAAAGCAGTTGTGCTTCCACGGAGCTGCCAGTTATTCAAGGTGACGCTGGGTTGCGCTTCCCTGTTGATGACATTACCGAGCCTCTAACAACATGTGAGCTGCACATTCCAGATGGTAATAATGCATCAATCATGGTGGCTGTCAGGGTTGTATCTCCAATAGACCGAACGAAGACACCAAGAATCCATGGTTCAGTTATTCAACCTGGATATGCTAGCGTCTTGGTTGATAGAGTGCTCAAAGGTTACAGCAATGTTCCTCTTGACATTGAAGGCGGTGATGGGGAGAAGACACTAGGAGAAGTAGAGAAGACATTTATTCAATGGCGCAAATGCTTCATCATCATTCCTGGGGCACCACCGCTTCCCCTACCTCACCCTAGATACGAATGAAAGTGAATGAAATATTATTTTTCCCTTAATTTTATATTGGCTTAAAAAATAATTAACCCACAACTTGTTTTTGTAGCAGGGTCTCCCCCCAACCTAGCCCAATCATTCATTCCCCATCTCATCACAGCATCGCGGGGGGTGAGACGACTTCATCCCCACGGCGATCTCCAACTCCTATACCGGCCCCATCGCCTCCACAACGATCTCCAACTCCTACACCGGCCTCACCGCCTCCACAACGATCTCCAACGCCTCCACGCCGGACTCCAACACTGGCCTCATCGCCTCCACGCCGGTCTCCAACACCGCCCCCACCCCCTCCACAGCGACGCACTACAAAGACGTCTAAGGTCCCGGCGGCAAAGAAGACCCCCAAAAAAAGAGTTATTTCTCAAGAAATACCTCCTAAAAAGACTGATGAGCAAATAGCAGCTGAAGAAGACAAAAAAGTGAAAGATTTTTTTATAGATATCCAAAAGCATAGACAAGCGAAGCTTAAGGAGAAGTCGTACTTTTACATACCACGAGATCAGCTAAGGCAGAAGGTCGAAGCTCACAAGAAAAAGATGCTTGAAGTTCATAAGCCTCTGCCACTATCAGACTATGACCGCTCCCTCGTGAAGTCACATGATGCACATAAGAAAAGGAAAAGAGCATCAGGGAAGGATGTCCCACAGCTTGGACAACAGAAGCAACCAATGCAAAATCTTGTTGTTGCTAATGAATATGATTCCAACATAGAAGTCTATCGACCAGACAACTCTGGAGAAGTGTCGGTTTAAGACCTTAATGCTTTTTTTGAACAAACTAGTTTAACCTTGGATCAAGTGATGGGCAAAGCTCCAATCCAGAACCTGGAAGTTGATACCTGGAAGACTTATAAATTTGACAAAAGTCTGTACAATCCTGTGGCTCTGAATGAATTGGGTACGCAAATGTACTTGCTCAACAAGTGGTACATGCAGGCATGTGGCAGGGGTAAGCAGTGGATCTTTGTCAGATTTAGAGACCATCATTACTTCTGTGGAGATGACATCTTACATATTAGTTTCGAAGAATTGCATCAACTATTCCACTTGGACGCTCTGGACAAATCAATCATTAGTTCCTTTTGTTTGTAAGTGATTCTTACTTTTATTTAATAAACTCACTTCCATGCATACGTGTATATAATTATCCTCACATGTAACTTATATTTATATATAGATTCCAGATGTCAGAGCTCCAAAGAATACAAGACACCAGTGTTGGCTTCATTGATCCTTATATCGTATTCAAAACCGATATTATTATCAAGGAGCACTGGGTATCTGAAGCACAGATGAATATCATGAAGTTCTTCATGAAGCAGCACGACAAGACAACAACACTTTTCCCGTACAACTTTGAGTAAGTGTTAATAATAATGTAGTCTACACATTTTATGTAATATCAATACAACTTATATGCATGTACGTGTGTGTATAAACCAATGCAGGTTTCACTGGATACTCATTGTCATTGAGTTAAACTCAAGTCAGTTAGTAATCTTGGACTCATTGAGAAAAGAGCGAGAACTATACCAAGATATGATAGACATTATCCAGGGGTAATTTTGATCTCTCGCGCACAACTATTATTGAATAGACTTTGCCATAATTTATTAATGATCGTACATTATTGGTCGCACAGGGTTTGGAAGGAGTTTATTCGGCAACACCGCAAGGATTGCAAGGCACCACTTAATGTAGTTGAAATACCAGTAAGTTGTACTATATATACTTCCCCACGTGTTTAATTACTATATCGTACTTCAATTTACGTGTGAGATGATGAGAATAATCTTCTTCTTGTACAGTGGTGTTTGCGGCAGGAACCAGGTAATAACTTGTGTGGATACTACGTTTGTGAATTTATCACTGCATACATAAGAAGAACTCCTGAAGATGTCCTCAGAGTACATATATATCAATTTTTTATTTATTTTTAAATGAATATATTTATATGTATTAATACTTTTCCTTTTATTTCAAATACCAGACTGAATGGTTGAAACGAAGGGTCATGCAAAAAGACCATCTGAAAGCAGTTCAAGAGTCAATAGCAGGATATCTTCTAGAAAAAATGCTAAATCCCAACGGCGAGTTCTACTTTGATCTAAGGAACTAATGATGTAAATTAAATGTTTATTGATATCGTTATTTTCGAGAACAAGATTATGAAAGTGTTGTATATATACATATATATCTATAATATATATAGTTTCATACTTTATTCGAATATAATAATGCTCGAGATGAGAATTAGATGTAATTATTTGTGTGCATGTATTTATATTAGCAGCGTAGAATACGTACATAAAAACATATTTTATATTAAACAAATATGTATAACTGAACTAAAAACAAATTAAACAAAAAAAAGAAAAAGAAAAGGAACCTTTAGTCCCGGTTGGGGTTACCAACCGGGACTAAAGGGTGCGGCCAGGTTTGCTCGGCTGGAGGGCCTTTAGTCCTAGTTGGTAACACCAACCGGGACTAAAGGTCCCTCTTTAGTCCCGGCTCGATGACCCAGGACTGAAGGTTCCACCTTTAGTCTCAGGATCGTTGTCCCGGCGCGGTAGCCGGGACTAAAGGCCGTTATCGCCCGGGACAACAAGTCCATTCTGTAGTAGTGCGGCGGACTGGATTGTTTTCTCCGGCTTTTTGCAACACGTAGTCGATGGTGTTCCTGAGGTGGCCAACCCACCGTACGTCACATGGGTGTCCCAATCCAGACTAGAGGTCCATAGTGAGCAGCAACTGCGTCAGGAGATTGAGTGCATCACATATCAATTCACTATGGGAAATAGGGGCTTTGCCGAGTGTTTCCTACTTTGCCGAGTGCCAAATGTCGAGCACTCGGCAAAGATATACTTTGCCGAGTGCTGCACTCGGCAAAGCCAAACTCTCGGCATATCCTTCTTTGCCGAGTGCCAGGCACTCGACAAAGGATAGCACTTGGCAAAGCCTCCCTTTGCCGAGTGTCGGGCTCTCGGCAAAGCTAAACACTCGGCAAAGGCTAACCGAGGTGACGGCGGCCACCCACCATTAGGCTTTGCCGAGTGGTCGCCGTCAGACACTCGGCAAAGAATTTTTTTTATTTTTTTATTTTTTGTTTATTTTCTTTGCCGAGTGCCCTGTCTCTGGCACTCGGCAAAGATTTTTTTTATTTTATTTTTGCTCCTAGATTTTTTCTTTAGGGTTGCTATAGTGCTTTAAAGTACATGTTAAAATTTGGTTGAATTTGGTGACTTTTTACTATATTTTAGAATTATTTTTGTTTTGTTGATTTATTTCGCAAAAAGCAAGTTTGAACTGCAGGTGCATCGAATAATGAAATCTAATCATTCGAAAAATGATTGTCACGCTAGTGAGTGTGTTTTGAGGCCGTATCCAGGAACTTGCGGGATATTTTTCACATCTTGTTAACGAAACATGAGGACAAAGTTGCGGCCAAAGTGTTTTTAAATTGTATAAAATTCAAATGAATTCAGAAAATCATGAAACTTGTGGATGCATCATTATATAGCATGTGGAGCCTATGGTAAAAACATCACATGTGGAGATGTCCTGGTTTCTAAGCACCGTACGTGACAACGTGCATGAAACTTTTTCAAATTTTTACCATAGGCTCCACATACTATATAACGATGCATCCACAAGTTTCGTGATTTTCTAAATTCGTTTGAATTTTGTATAATTTAAAAACACTTTGGCCACAACTTTGTCTTCATGTTTCGTTAACAAGATGTGAAAAATATCCCGCAAGTTCCTAGATACGGCCTCAAAACACACTCACTAGCGTGACAATCATTTTTTGAATGATTAGATTTCATTATTCGATGCACCTGCAGTTCAAACTTGCTTTTTGCGAAATAAATCAACAAAACAAAAATAATTCTAAAAATATAGTAAAAAGTCACCAAATTCAACCAAATTTCAACATGTACTTTAAAGCACTGTAGCAACCCTAAAGAAAAAATCTGGGAGCAAAAATAAAATAAAATAAATCTTTGCCGAATGCCAGGTCTGGCACTCGGCAAAGGGGGTCTTTGCCGAGTGCCAGAGACAGGGCACTCGGCAAAGAAAATAAACAAAAAATTATAAAAACCTTTGCCGAGTGCCGGCCCGTGGCACTCGGCAAAGGACCTAACATCAAATTGGGCCGCGGCCGGCCCACCCCGGCCAAACCCTATCCACACAACCGCACCCGCGCCGCGCGCGCCGCCGCTGCGCCCGCGCGCGCCGCCGCTGCGCCCGCGCGCGCCGCCTGCTCCCGCTGCCCGCGCCACGCGCGCTGCCCTGGCGCCCCGCCCCGCGCTGCCCCGCCGCCCACGCGCTGCCCCGGCACCCCGCCCCGCGCCGCCGCTGCACGCGCGTTGCCCCGGCGCCCCGCCCCGAGCCGCAGCTGCACGCGTGCGCTGCCCCGACGCCGGCATCAAGCCCTGCCCCGACCCTCCCCACCACCGATTTGCGTCGCGCCGCGTCTGGCCCCGCTTCCCGCCACCGCGACCGGCCCTGCCGGCCGTTGCCCCGCCGCTCCCCGCCCCGCCACGCCCCACCGAACGATCGGTGCAGAAGGAGGAAGAAGGGGGAGAGGAAGGAGAGGAAGGAGGAAGGAGGAAGGAGGTTGCCCTCCCGTTCCGTTCCTAGCGTCATCTTCCCTGTGTTCCTATCTCATCGATGCCTCTGCCGCCAAGGTATAATGATGTGCCATTGTGATTGTCGGCCTTTGAGCCATTGTGATTGTCGGCCTTCGAGCCGTTTTGATTGTCGGCCTTTGAGCCGTTGTGATTGTCGGCCTTCGTGCCATTGTTTTTTGTAGGTTTTGGAAACCTCCCCGTGCAGGGGAGGTGCTACCAAAATTTAGAATTGACCCAAATCTATTTGTTTTTCATGCAGGTGAAGGAACTGTCTGAGCGGAGCCAGAGCACCTTGGCTACACCGACCATCTTCCTTGGCGTTGTGGGTCTGCCTGCACCGCGTCGCCTCGCCACTGCACCGACTCGCCACCGCCCCGCTAGCCTGACTCCACCGACACCCTAGGAATAACCCCTCTTTTGCATACCTTGGTCGTAGATCGCGTAACCAAGTTAGGCTTCTCCCATCCGAAAGAGATACGGTTGGTGGTATGCATATCTATGGCCGTATCTTTTTTAGATTATCCAAGTTATTTGGACAGCCCATGGATGCGTAGATGAGTTTAGTTTCCATGGTCCGCTCTGATCCGAGATAGGGTTTCAGCATTACCTCCCCGTTGTTCTCCGGATACACACTCTCCCTGCCAGGACATGTATCGGGAGAACAGCGGGGAGGTGCTGCCGAAATTATGTCTAGGATAGGAGCAGACCATGGTAACTAACCTCATCTACGCATCCGCGGGTGGGATTAAGACCTATCCTCACCTATTAGACAGTATGAAAGTCGTGTAGATGTAGTTGATGGTTGCATTACTCACTGGCATTTTAGAGGATGGATGACCGTTAGTGGATGTACATGGGCTAGAAAAGTCACATGGAGTACACAGATGAATGGTTTCGCAAGACCGAGGCTTTTTTGAACAAGGCATTTGGCAAGGCTTCGTCATCACATCTGCTAGAGCCGTGTCCCTGCTCCAAATGTGCAAACAGGAGAAGGATAAACAAGGTCGACATGGGTAAACATCTTGTGAAGAATGGATATATGACGGGCTACACCCGGTGGATCTACCATGGTGAAGCCCATCGTACAAGAGAGGAGGTGGTGAGACCACGCATCGAAGCTTTTGATGATGATGCCGGTGTACTAGACTTGTTAGATGATGTTCACCAAGCACTCGGTGTTGATGAACGCGAGAAGGAGGAGATGGAGGCAGCCACAAAGGCTTTCTACGAGATGATGAACTCTGCTCAGAAGCCCCTTTACGATCGGTCCTCGGTGTCTAAACTTGACGCCATTGGACGCTTGATGGCGTTGAAGTCCGAGTTAAACATCAGTCGAGACGGCTTCGATAAGATGTTGATCATGATTGGCACCCTGCTTCTAGAGGGCCACATTCTACCAAAGAGCATGTATGATTCACAGAAGCTTCTTCAGGCACTTAAGATGCTGCATGAGCAGATACATGCTTGTCCGAAGGGGTGCATCCTATTCTAGAAAGAACATGTGGACGCAAAGTACTATCCAAAGTGTGAATCATCTAGGTACCTAGAGACAGACTCTGGTGATGGTCAGAAGAGTCAGACGATAGTCCCAGTGAAGATCGTACGACGCCTTCCGTTCCTATCATGGATCCAACGGCTATTCATGAACGAGGAATCTGCGAAACAGATGACATGGCACAAAAATGGAAAACGGTATAGTCTGGAGAAGATGGTGCATCCAGCCGATGGTGAAGCATGGAAACACTTCGATGACATATATCGTGAAAAAGCTGGAGAGGCTCGTAATGTACGTGTTGCGTTGGCAACCAACGGGTTCAATCCTTATGGAATGATGGCTGCCCCATACACATGTTGCCCCGTGTTCGTTATCCCCCTCAATCTCTCCCCCGGTATCTCCTTTGAACAACATAACATATTCTTGTCGTTGATAATTCCTGGACACCCGGGGAGTAATATGGGTGTGTTCATGGAGCTGGTGATTGATGAATTGATCCATGCTTGGGAGGTAGGGGTATGGACATACGACAGAGCTACAAAGACAAGCTTCAAAATGCACGTTTGGTACCAGTACTCCATGCATGACTTCCTGGCGTATGGGTTATTCAGTGGTTGGTGTGTTCACGGGAAGTTCCCATGCCCAATATGCAAGGAAGCTTTGAGGTTCATCTGGTTACGGAAGGGTGGCAAGTATTCGTTGTTCGACGCACATCGGCAATTCCTCCCTTCTGAGCATCCATTTAGACAAGACATCAAGAACTTTACGAAAGGTGTCATAGTGACAGACCCTCCACCGCGGATGATGACTGGTGCCGAGGTTCATGCACAGATAGATGCTCTCGTGTCCGCTCCAGATGGTGGGTTTGTGGGATATGGTGAGCAACATATGTGGACACTTAAGTCAGGCTTGACGAGGCTCCCCTATTTTGATGACCTTCTTCTGCCACATAACATCGATGTAATGCACACCAAGAAGAATGTCGCCGAGGCACTTTGGGGAACACTCATGGACACTGAAAAGTCTAAGGACAACACTAAGGCTAGAGTAGACCTGGCAACATTATGTGATAGATCAAAGCAAGAGATGTAGCCTCCTAGAGGCAACAAGACATGGAGGCGGCCTAAGGTCAATTTTGTCTTGACCAGGGATCAAAGGAGGGAAGTACTTCAATGGATCCAAACGCTAATGTTCCCTGATGGGCATGCAACGAATCTGAGGAGGGGAGTCAACTTAGGCACTCTGCAAGTCAACAGGATGAAGAGTCATGAGTTCCACATCTAGATTGAGTAGCTTCTTCTAGCGATGGTTCGAGGCTATGTCCCTGATCATATATGGCAAGTGCTTGCAGAGTTGAGCTATTTCTTTCACCAACTTTGTGCAAAGGAGCTTGACCGGTCCGTCGTTCGTGACTTGGAAAAAGCGGCACCTATGTTGGTCTGTAAGTTGGAGAAGATCTTTCCACCCGGCTTCTTCTTGCCGATGCAGCATTTGATTGTGCACCTCCCCTATGAGGCATGTATGGGGGGGCCCGTGCAGGCCCGGTGGTGCTATCCAATCGAGAGATGTCTGAAGACTGTTCAAACAAAATGTAGAAATAAGGCCAAAATTGAGGCTTCCATTGCAGAGGAAACCGTTAGGGAGGAGGTGGGAACCTTCACACAGAAATACTACAAACCGAACCTCCTTCCTAGCGTGCATAATCCACACCCTCGATACATTGCTGGCGAAAATGAATCGAAGCTCAGCCTTTTCTAAGGGCAGCTCGGAACCGCAAGTGCATCGACCACTAAGCAATTGAAAAATGAAGAGTGGCACAGTATCATGCTGTATGTGTTGACCAACCTTGTCGAGGTGCAGCCGTTCATTGGGTAAGTTCTCAACCCCCTTGTTTTGATACGCCGTCACACTATTTCGCATCCAAACCCCTTAATTCTCTTTGGTATAGGGAATTCACTCGTCAAACCTGGCAAGGACAAAGGGATCCAACCCCGTAGGAAACTAATACCCTTCTTTCAAAGGGTGCGGGACCAGGAAGGCCCGATTTCATTTCTTGGTTCAAACGGAAGGCCCAAACTGATGTTACTATAAGTGACGAGTTAAGATAGGATGCAAACGGCTGTGCCATTAGGGTCAAGTCATTTAACGGCTACGACGTGAATGGATATCGCTTTCAAACAACATGCTATGAGTAGAGTCGGCCCAATCGAAACACCACAAATAGCGGAGTTTTAACACCAGGCACTGATGAGGTCCAATATTATGGAAGAATTGAGGAAATCTATGAACTTTCATTTCATGGTTCCAAAGCTCTTAATCCTGTCATATTCAAATGCCACTGGTTTGATCCTAGAGCAACGAGATGGACCCCTAATCTTGGGCTAGTGGAGATTCAACCAGATTCCGTCTACCCAGGAAAAGATGTCTATATTGTGGATCAACAGGCCTACCAGGTGTATTATATGCCATACGCGTGCCAAGACGAAGAGCTTAAGGGTTGGGCTATTGTGCACAAGGTATCACCACATGGTAAACTACCTGCCCCAAATGATGAAGATTACAACTTCAATCCAAGCACATATGAGGGAGAGTTCTTTCAAGAAGAGGGGGCTACAAGGAAGCTTTGTGATAGACTTAACCGAAGTGATAGAAATGGAAGTAGACAATGAAAGGGTTGATGATGAGGATGCTGGAGATGAGGTCCAAAATGTGGATGACCTACAAATGCTTGAGCGATTACGTTTAGGCACTGACAATGAAGACAACATTCCTCCTTCAATTAGTGTTGATGATTTGGACAATGTTGATAGCGATGATGAGACCTATGATCCAGCTAATCCAAATAATGACGATTATTTCTAATAAATGTAATACTAAAGTTGATTATCATTTTGCATCTATTTCTAATTAAGTGTTTTGTAAGCATGAATATTATTTCTAATACATGTAATACTTTTCTTTTTTTTAGGTGATTCAACAAAGATGGCGGGTGGGCGTCACAGGCCCGTCAGGTCGCTTTACCAAGTGGGGGAGGAGGCCGAGGGGTCGGACGCGAGGAGGAGGAGGAACCCGAGGAGCAGGAGGCCCCCGGCACGTCTCCAGGTGTCGGAGGAGGCAGAGCCGGTGACACCCGTGGAGAGGGCGCACGAGGAGGAGGAGCAGGAGGAGGAGGAGGTTTCGTAGACGCCCCCCGAGGGCGACGAGGAGGAGGTGTCCTTCGACGAGCAGGAGGCGTTGGCGGGAGGCACGGGTTCCTCTTCCTCTGCTCCGAGGGTGTACCTGCGAGGTCCCGCGAGCCTCCCTGCTTTTTCGCTTCCTCACCGCCGCCCAGTGATTCGCCCTAAAGGGCAAAAGTAAGTAAACTTGACATTTTATTTGCCCCTACTTCATATGATAAGTTCAAACAAAGATGAACTACTAATTTTTTCTTAATCACATGTGCAGGAACTGGGTGGTTGTGTCCGGTGCTAGTGCACGCACCCCCAATGGCATCCTGGGTCTTCTGTGCAGGCAACACTACCCCGGCGTCGTCACGTACAAGAACAACACGTTGGCGGACTGTTCGTTTGACCACTACGCCATCGCCGCTGATACGGAGCCGTACCCCAACAAGGCAGCATGGGTCATTGGGGAGTTCTGGGTAAGTCTCCTCGCATAGCATTGCTTCTTTCATTGAACTTTTTCTTTAAAAAATATCCATATAAATATCGTGTTTGTCTGCAGGCTTATTTCAAATGCGAGGAGGGATTTGAGGGCAGGAAGGATCAGGTGGCGACCAAAGCCTGCAAAAAGCTCGTCGTCGACATGATTCACGAGGCAAAGATCCAGGCTGTTGTCACTTACTACGGGTCAAAGCTTGGACAGAGGGTCAAAAAGGCTGACGCCAGAACCATGGACCTGACCCGGGAGCAGTACATTGAGGTACTTGAGAACATCCAGATTGATTCGTTTTGAGAATAAGTAGGTTTAATTTGATCATCTTATATGTCAATTACCGGATGACATGCAGATGATTCCTTGGTGGTGCGGATCGTATCCCGAGGCGTGGGAGAAGATCGTGGACAACTGGTTTACGGAGGGGTATGCCTCGACGCACAACGCTGCAAGGGAACGACGTTTGGAGATGCAAGGACCAGCACACCATCAAGGCAGCTGCAACCTCGTTGGATATAGAGACGCATGGGTACACGAATTCATTTATCTATTCTGATGCTCAATTATGACTGATTTCTAATCTTCTTGAAGTTTTCTCGTAGAGGGAGGCACATCAAGGCCAGGAGTGCTCGGACTTCCAGGCATGGTGCATGTCCCACAAGGGAAAGGCGACGTCTGACGTCTCCTTCAGCCTGGAGGACGGGTCCCAGGAGTACACGAACCCGAGCGTCCACACCCGCATTAGCGAGTACACATCGGCGGCAAGGTTAGTCCATGGGCTAGACTTCGACCCGTGCACGCAGAAGATTGATACGGAGCTCGTCATGAGGTTGGGAGGAGGGAAGAAGCACAGCCGCATGTGGATTGCCGGTGGCACAATCGACTCGACCGCTGTCCCTGACCTCTCCATGATCCGAGCCCGGAGCATGAGTGAGAGCTCGGCCATACGCACACGATCGACCATTACACAGCAGCGGGTCGACGTCCTCGAGGTAATTTTAGTTTGACTCGTCGTATATTGACTTTTACACACCGTAATTAGCTATGCATTACTGAAACACTGGAGTGAAATGTTGCAGGCCTGGCTCGAAGAAGAAGCTCGACAGCGTCAAGAGCTGCAGGCGCAGCTGATGTCCCAGCGTTAGACCTATGAGAGTAGGTTGACGGGCATCACGGAGACCTATGAGACTCGGTTGTCGAGCATCACGGGCTTTCTTCAAAGCCTTGGGCAACATATGGGTCTTGCTGTGCCACCTAAGCTGCTCGCTCCACCACCTCCACCTGCAGCCTCACCCTGGGATGGACCTACACCTGTGAGTATGAAAGTTAATTGCAGTCTCTTACATGCAAGTAATTTCTAATTAGGTAGTCAAGTACATGTCTAACACATAGAATATATACTCCTTTGTGCAGCCTTAGTCGGCGGGTTCCAATAATCCGCCTAATTCTCAGGATCCGTATCGGTCACCGCTAGATCAAAGGCGTATTTGGTAATGAGTTTGAACTTGTCCATGTTCATGGAATTGTGGTAATAAACTGGATGTTAGATGATGAACAACTTTTGAACTTGTGAATTTCGATGTGATATATTCAGACACTTATGTTTGTGACTTCTAAATGGTGTTTGTGATATGTAAGTGATGAATGTGTGATGAATGTCATGGATTTGAAGAATGTGATGAATATCTGTGAAATTTTCTGTTTGAATGTGTGATGGAAGTGTTGGAATGTAAAAACAAGAAAAAAATAGGCAATTATAGACGCTTTGCCGAGTGTCACACTCGGCAAAGGCCTCTTTGCCGAGTGCAATGGTCACTGCACTCGGCAAAGCTGGCAAAAACTTGAGGAAAACACCAGATTTCCTAGCTTTGCCAAGTGTAATTGCAAGGACACTCGGCAAAGCTGGGCTCTTTGCCGAGTGTCAGGCCACGGCACTCGGCAAAGGGGAAGGCTTTGCCGAGTGTCACCGCAGACACTCGGCAAACAATTTCGACAAAGCTGGGCTCTTTGCCGAGTGTCAGGCCACAGCACTCGGCAAAGGGGAAGGCTTTGCCGAGTGTCACCGCAGACACTCGGCAAAGGGACTTTTAAAAAAAAATAAAAAAATTCTTTTCCGAGAGACGACACTCGGCAAACAATTTCGGGAAAAAATTATATAAATTCTTTGCCGAGTGTCGTCCTTGAGACACTCGGCAAAGCAACCGTCATGATAGCGCGCCGTTAACGGCTACTTTTCTTTGCCGAGTGTCCGGTCGACACTCGGCAAAGGCTTTGCCGAGTGCCCGACAAATGACACTCGGCAAAGAAGGCTTTGCCGACTGTTTTTTCTCTGAGTGGCCTATGCCGAGTGCAGCGCTCGGCAAAGCCTTTGCCGAGTATTTTTAGGCCTTTGCCGAGGCACTCGCAAAGTCCCTGTCTCCAGTAGTGATTGTGGTAGAGTGGAGCTACTAAAACCTGGGAACGGATGCAGATGCAGATGCAGATCTTAACTGCTTTGTGTCATAGAAGTTTGTGCCTGGTTAGGAATCCACCAAATGGATTAACACTAGAGGGGACTTAATTTATCCATGTGCAAATCACGGGAGAATACTTAGTTATGTTGGATTTTAATTACGCATGGGATGCGATGGAAAATTTGTGCCAGCGTGCCTGTCTTCAATTCCATTGTAAGTACATCATTATGTAAGCATTTGAGCAGTACACAGTCCAAGTACATCACCTAAGTATTTATGCAGTATACACACTGAATACAGTATACACCTACGCAGATTGTGCAATTGTTTGCTTGGAATTTATGAAATAAATATAGTTATGCCTTCTGGGCTGTTTATATATGTTCCTGCGGATGGATATTTACTCCGGAAAATTCTGTGTCTACCTTGGCCCGAGCTCTGTGATGGACGAATGAGGCTCCGAACACAGCTCTTCCGTTTCCTTGACAAGTTCTACCGTCATCTCCGAGTAGCTCCTGCTCCTGTAGACATAAGCTGGCTTGTAGGGAGCTTCCACAGTGACGGTGTCGCTGCCGAGCATGACAACAACCACCGACATCGATGGCCGGTCTGCCGGGCTTTGCTGGACACAGAGCAGCCCAATATTGACGCATTTGAGAACCTCAGCCGTGGGGTAGTGCCTGCCCAGACTAGGGTCTGCTATCTGTGCGATTGTTCCCTCCACCCAGTGCTTCCACACCTGTAATTATATTCAGACGGCGAACGAGTTCAGCAACGTTCATGAATGGACGGACGATTGAAAAGCAGTTGAGGAGCTCACAGTTCCTTGATTTGTATGCATGGTAGTGGTACTTACATGAGAGAAGAGGTCTGGAGAATGGTCAGAGTTCACTGCGTAGTTGTTTCTTCGCCCGGTCACTATCTCCAGGACAAGAACACCAAAGCTAAACACGTCTAGCTTCGTCGAGTACTGCCCACGCATGGCATATTCTGGGGACATGTAACCTCTGCAGTAAAGGTATATTAATATTATAACAAAAACATATACAAAAGAACAGCATATATGCTCCGAGGAACTTTACAGTGTTCCAATGATGCGGCTTGTGGCATTTCTGCTTTGATGATCATCAAAAATCTTTGCCAAACCAAAATCTGAAATCTTGGGTTTCATGTCTGCATCGAGTAAAATATTACTCGCTTTCAAATCACGGTGGACTACCGTCATCTGGGAATGTTCATGCAAGTACTGTAGGCCTCGTGCAATTCCATTTATTATTCTGAATCGCATCCCCCAGTCAAGCTGCCGGCTTTTATCGGGATCTAACATCCAAACACAGCAACTTTATTTGAGATAAACATAATAAGTTCCTGAGGAATTTTCAATAGCAAATTTTGTAGGAACAAGTACCGAAGATTATGTTATCAAGGCTTTTGTTGGGCATGTACTCATACACAAGCAAATGCTCGCCTTCTTCCAAGCAAATACCAATGATCCTGACAAGATTCTTGTGCTGCAGCTTAACCAACAAAGCTAGCTCGTTCTTCATTTGGCTTAGTCCTTGTTTTGTGCTCTCTGAAAGCCTCTTAACTGCTATTTCTTGTCCATCTAGCAGGGCACCCTGAGCCAGCAACAAAAAATGTTATTTCTGTTGATCGAATTAATTCTCTTGAGCTGATTGATATTCACAGTCTCACAGATACATCAGTTACACTTACTTTATATGAGAATCACTGGACTTACAAGAAAAATATGCTAATCACAAGAATCAAAAAAATATACCATATTAAATAGATAATTAAAAAAATATCTAACTAGCCACACAAATGATTGTGAACTTGCGATGGCTCCCATCAATGGCAGGTCATCCTCACGTGCTGAAACAGTTAGTGGTGCTCATCTGCTACCAGTGCCCACAACCCACTTGCCTTGCCCGCTTACCCTAACCCTACTGCTCCACTGCCATCGGAGTTGACTTCTGCCTGTGATGCACTAGTGAGGTTGTTGCTGCACTGTTCTGCCCTGCCCCCCTCCAGCAGCCGCCATACACTACCGGAGACCGGCTCTTTGCCGAGTGCCAAGTGGTTTGCGGAGTGTTGTTTTTCGGGCACTCGGCAAAGACGCCTTTGCCGAGTATTTTTTTTGGCACTCGGCAAAGAAGCTTCTTTGCCGACACTCGGCAAAGAAGCTTCTTTACCGAGTGTGTTTTTTTGACACTCGGTAAAGAAAATTTCAAAGCATATTTTGAAACAGTAAATTAATTCAAATGAAAAAGTTTTCAACTACAAAGCTGTATAACTCATCAAGATGTACAATGTTTGTTTTGGTCTTTTCTTTATATGACAAAGTGAAAGTAAATTTGTTCACAAATCTAACATATCTCTCTTGTAGTTTATGAAACTACAAGAGAGATATAAGATTTGTGAACAATGTTAGAACGACCATGTCGGATGAACAGATGACTAAACAACCAAAATAAACTTTGTATATCTCGAAAAGTTATGAAACTTTGTAATTGGCAACTTTTTGATTTGAAATCATCTTGTCATGCAAAACTGTGTTTGAATTTCAAAATTTTAAAATTCAAACTTTTCAAACGACCTCGGATGGAAAAACAACCAAAATAAA
The DNA here is from genome assembly GCF_019320115.1 of Miscanthus floridulus. NCBI lineage: Eukaryota > Viridiplantae > Streptophyta > Magnoliopsida > Poales > Poaceae > Miscanthus > Miscanthus floridulus. Next base: position 111,505,819 of record NC_089589.1, on the reverse strand, counting down.
CTCTGTAGATCTCGAAAAGTTATGAAACATTGTAGTTGGCAACTTTTTGATTTGAAATCATCTTGTCATGCAAAACTGTGTTTGAATTTCAAAATTTTAAAATTCGAACTTTTCAAACGACCTCGGATTGAAAAACAACAAAAATAAACTCTGTAGACCTCGAAAAGTTATGAAACATTGTAGTTGACAACTTTTTGATTTGAAATCATCTTGTCATGCAAAACTGCGTTTGAATTTCAAAATTTTGAAATTCAAATTTTGTAAACGACCTCGGATGGGAAAACTTCCTAAACTAAAAGTGTAGATCACGAAAAGTTATGAAACTTTGTAGTTTAGAACTTTTTTATTTGAATTCGTTTAGGGCCTCAAACAAGCAATTTATACTTGGTTTAGTATAATATGTTGGGAACTAAAACGGAATCTAGACACAAGTGACAGTGTGGTGTAGTGGTAGAGGAGGTTCGCGCGCAGGAGGAGGTTGCGGGTTTGAAGCCCGTCGGTCGCGTTGCTGCGAAAAATACCGGAGACTGGCGGGCACTGGCCAGTGGGGGCCTCCACCGATTAAAAAAATTTCCATTTTTTTTTCATTTTTTCCCCATTTTTTGGGTTTTTTTTTTCTGTTCCAACTTTACCGAGTGTCGGGCACTTGGCAAAGCAAAGACACCTTTGCCGACCCATTTTTTGCCGAGTACAAATTGGGCTTTGCCGAGTGCCCTTGGCACTCGGCAAAGCCACTGAGTCCGGTAGTGATAACTCCCCTATCCTAAATGGTTGGAAGAAGATGCAGCCAGTGTCTTGATCTAGTCATGCATAGGCACGTGTCTGTGTGCTCCCTGTTATTGCTACACATGCGCACTGTATAAAGATTATACCGATCAACCCTACCTCTCACCTCTTCTTACATGCTATGTCATCCTGAGAAAAAAAATGAGCTACCTTCAGAAGTTCAAACAGTACTACTTCCATGCAAATAAGGTAAATCCATCGAACCTCTAAAATTAAGATGCGAGAGTGCCCTTGGTATTTAATATCAAGTGCTACTAAATTCCTTAGTCGAAGAACCTGAAAAATACTGGGGTCACACGGTGATGGGGGATCCTGTGAAGGTATTGGATGGGTCACACTAGTTCTGTGTGACATGGAGAGTTGGACTTACGGCCTAATATAGTATCTTCTTGATGTTACACCACTACTACACAAAATATTTTCCGAGGCAGGCAAAATGGATTTACCGAGGCGGGCATCACAACCATCTCGGACAAAAGGTCACGGTAAATGGGAACTTTTCCAAGGCGGTTTGATGCCCGTCTCGGTAAATCGAATAAAAAAACAAAAAAGGAAAAACCAGTGGACAGGCCCGCCGAGCCCATCGATGGGCCCGCCGCCGCCGCCGCCGCTTGCCGTGGTGCCTCTCCACCACCGGAGGCCACCTCCGCTGCTAGATATGAGCCGTGGTGGCTCCCTCCTGCTGCATCTGCGACGCCACCCACCGGTGGAGCCATGGAGGGAGGGGAGGACGCTGGATCCACAGCCGCCGGGCTCCAACCCGCTGGATCCGCCACCGTAGGCCACCTCTCCGCTGGATCTGCGCCGTAGGGAGAGGAGGGAGGAGGGAGGAGCACGGCTAGATCCGCCACTGGAGGGTTGCTCCCCGCCGCCTGTTGTGGAGGAGAGGAGGCACTGCTCGCCGCATGCCGGAGAGGGAGAGGGAGAGGGCGCCGTGCTCGGAGGAGAGGGAGGGGGCGCCGCGCCATGCTTGGAGGAGGTGCGGCCACCGGAGATCCGCGCCCTAGATCCGCCTGGGAGCACAGCCACCGAAGATCCCCACAAGCCGCCGCCAGCCCCGCTCGCGCGTGCTCCTAGGGCTGCGTGCCGCACTCGCCGCCGCGTCCCGTGCTGCGCACTCGCTGGACCATGCGAGCCTGGATCGCCGCTCGCTGGAGAGAGAGGAAGATGAGAGTGAGGTGGTGTGTGGTGGCGGGGGAGAAAGATGAGAGTGGCGCCGAGTTAGGGAGATGAGAGAGTACGAGGCAAGGGTCGAGAAATGAGCGAGAGCGCGCGGCATCTAGGAGATGAGCGAGCGGCACCTGGGAGGGACTGGTGAAGGTTAGGGTTTTCATCCCGATATATATAATCGGAGCTGGATGTTGGGCCAGGAAATAGTAGCGGGCTGGGCCAGAATTACCGAGGCGGGCCTTATAGATGACCGCCTCGGTTAATCGATTAACCGAGGCGGTTGCGTTCGGGCAACCACCTCGGTTAATAGGCATTAACTGAGGTGGTTCTGTTATATTGCCCGCCTCGGTTAATAGACCATCTCGGTTAATAAAAAATGACAGCCTCGGTTAATCGAGGCATTAACTGAGGCGGTCTAAAAATCTGCCCGCCTCCGAGGCCTATTTGCAAATGCTGCGCAAAATATTTTGTTTAGTAGTGCACAAGGTTGTGTGATGTGAAGAGTTATGATGGGGGGCTTGTTAGGTTTAGTCACACATCGTAAATTCATGGTGGGAGAGCACAACATGTAAGGAGGGGCAACTCTCACCTGTTAAACTAGTCTTTTGGATGAGTTAGACCCGATGCCAAGGCTTGTGGTGGGTCTGGATCTGGGCCTAGTGTGGCACTGGCTGGAGGTTATAGCATGTTGGGTCGGATCTACTGCAATCTAGCAAGTGGTACCAAAGCCCATGGTAAAAAAATGTGAAAAATATCAAGGCCTCGTGGGGACAAAGGAGCATGTGAACGTTTCCAGAGGGTCACATAGCTTGTGTGTAACATAGAGAGTTGGACTCAAAACCTAGAATAACGCCTTTAGGAAATCACACGGCATTGTGTGATGTGAGAGTTCCGACCAATGTATGATGGGGGATATTATTAGGTCTAGTCCTACATCAAAAATTTATCGTACAATCACAACATATAAGGAAGCACAACCCTCACCTATATTATTGCTAGTTGTGGGTTGTAGGTCCAATGCATTGTCTTGTTTCTGGGCTCTGGTGGATATGGACCTAGTGTGGTGCTGGCACGTGGGTATAATGAACTGAACCATATTCAGCGCATATAGTCTATTAAGTGAGAAACTGTTGTGACAAGTTGTCCTACGGTTTCTTAGTTACCAATTACAGAGCAATCCTTTTATTTACTTCTCGAGTTGGTGAGTCACGGGATGTCATGTGTGAGCAAATCTCACTCTAGATAAAATATCATATCACGATGTTGATCTTAGAGAATTTTAGTGGAATGACTATGTTCTTTATGCTTATACTAGCCATTAGGGTTTAGATTGCATAAATTGTGCCCCATGGGCTACTAGATGACATCATCTTTATTGATTACTAGTAGGATCTTGTTTATTGTAGAGAATTCCGGTCCAAATGCCTATCTAGACATCTAACATGGTGCTGTTCACATTGTCTTTGTGTCATCGGCTCACTGGATTTTGATCTTGTGATAGCCAGGAAGTTATCTGGACTTCTAGTTTCAGCATGGTTGGTACTGGTGGTGCCAGATTGATGGTCCTTTGATCATATTGGATGACAAGGTGGCTGATGCTTTGTGTCAAGGGAAGTTCACGTTGTATTGGATCATGCAAAGGTTTCAAATTATCTGTGGCTAATATTTTTCGGTCATCGTCCCTCATTATCTCGTTTAGGAGAAGTCTGTGGGGCAAAACTTGAGAGATTGGAACAGAATTGTGTCTTCTTTAATGGACCTGAATCTTTTCGATAACCCAAATGTTTTTAGTTGGTCTCTACATTCAACAGGACAGCTTTCAGTTAAAAGTATGTATGCTGCACTAGTTAATATTGGTGTGAGACTTTCACAGGAAATTAAATTTGGCGTGCAAAGATGCCAATGAAGATCAAGATCTTTATGTGGTATTTAAAAAGAGGTGTAATTCTAACTAAAGATAATCTCGCTAGATGGAATTGGAACAGGAAAAAAATTGTTCGTTCTGTCATATAAATGAATCTATTCAACACCTGTTTTTGATTGTGCATATGCTAACTTCTTGTGGAGAGCTGTCCACTTATTGTTTGGTATTCCTAAACCAATTAACATACATGACTTATTTAATCGTTGGTGTAAATTGGGGGGGAGCAGACATAACCTACCTTTATTAACTGCAAGGGAGCATTGTGCTGGACCATTTGGGTCACAAGAAACGAAGTGGTGTTTGACAGATGTAGACCAAAAATGTTCTTGTAGGTACTTTTCAGGGGACGCATTGGTTTCGGCAGTGGGCACAGCTACAGCGCCATGAGGACCAAGAGATGCTCCCCAGACTGCTCGGCTACTGGAGGAGGCCGCGTTGCGTTTTTTTGTCGTTTGGTTGGTTATCTAGTGTGGCTCTAGTGTTTGTTTAGTTTCAGCTTGGACGCACGTGTGCTTGAGCATTGGGCTCAGACTTTCTGTAATAATGTGGTCTGGTTCTACCTTTTGTAGATGAAGCCGGATTTTCATCCTTTATCTAAAAAAATATACACTCTAGTAGCTGTTTTTATTTGTTTTGTACCTATTTTTAAGGGCAGTTGAATTATATGCCTATCCAGTGCAAATGCACGGATTGACAGTATGTATACATGAGTTAGTCAGATGAGAAGCGGAAAGCCCAAACACATGTCAAACAGGGATCTCCAAAATATGGCGACTTGGCAGATAAGTATCAAATCTCTCTAGTGGTATGGTCACGCCATAGGATTGAAGTGAACAAACTATACCGTATATAATTTGCAGCAGAAAGATGATTTACCTTATAAACAACACCAAATCCTCCTTCGCCAAGTTTGTTCTTTTCATCAAAGTTGCTTGTTGCTTTCCGCAGTGTTGACAGATCAATAAAGATGGACTCAAAACTTTCCATGTCTTCTACGTTTACTGCATCCATTGGAGTCCAAATAAAGATCACAAGAATAAGACATGTACACTTGTATTTTTATTACACTGTCGCACAAACTTACCGAAGAGCGACCCTTTTCTTGGTGACCTTTTCTTCCTCCAAATAGAAAAGCCAATTAGTGTCAGTGCAAGTAGTCCTCCCAATATTGCAAGCACTATTATAAGAACTAGAAACCTCGTCGTCCTCTTTCCTGGAACGTGATGAACATAATCTAAGTTGAGGAATAAATGCAATATTTTCTAAAACACGGTAGGGAGTTAAGTGTCAATTCAGTTAATATAAGAAGAATACCAAGATAAAACAGTATAAAAGAGTATTTAGTCAAAAATACACACTTTCATAAGTTTATCATGTGTGTGTGTGTGTGTGTAAAATGGTTTCGAGCCTGGGTTGACAAGCAAGGGCACAACTTCTATTGAAACACTCCAGAACCAATTGTAGGATTCCTTCTCCACCATCAGTTATTAATTATGGCCATAAATTGATTGTAAAATAGCATTATTGCTGTTGGTTCGTCATGACTAGACGAACAGCAAAAAAAGAACATATCTATCATCGGTTTGGCCTATGAAGGACCAGTGAAAATCAACATGGCTCGCATTCATAAATCAATATCTCTCTCGTTCGAACTCCAAATGAAGATATTTATATTTTCAATGAAAATTATAGCTCTTCATGACATATACAACTTTGTAGTCAACAAATTGTATTTGAAGTAATCTTGGTTGGAAACCATGGTTGCAACTAATAGATTGATACGCTTTTCTAGATATCTATCTTTTGCTATGAATTTAGATATAAACTATGTCTTGATTATGGCAAAAGCAATGTATCTACAAAAGCCAAAACGCCTTATCATTTTTAAGAGAGGGAATACTACATAGTAGTAGGGATCTATAATTTCCTTGGTAAACAAAAAAGCACGAAGAAAGATACATATACTACAAACTACTGGAACCGGTGGTGACCACCGGGTTCTCGGTCTTGGAGCTGGTTCACTAGTAGAGAAACGACTTTTGATCCACTTCGAAATTTGGCTTTAGTCCCGGTATTTTTCACGTCCGGGACTAGAGAAACCTTTAGTCCCGGTTGGTAACTCCAATAGGGACTAAAGGTCCCTGCCCAGTGGCTACTGCGGCAGGCTATTGCTGCAGGGGACCTTTAGTCCCAGTTGGAGCTACCAATCGGGACTAAAGGTTAACTTTTACTTCCAGTTGGTCCCTCCAAACGAGAGTAAAAGTCTACACCCGGCTGGAGGCTCCGTCCGGGACTAGAAAGGGACCTTTAGTCCCGGTTGCTGTCTCCAACCGGGATTAAAGGTCCCCTACGTCTGGTTCGCTAATGATAGGAATGTGGTCACACACAGTGGCCTTGCTGTGTCCCGTCTCGGCCCCTACGTCTCGGTCTTGGTCATCGTCCTCTCTCGCCTCAGCCTTGCCGGCAGAGGAGCGGCGCAGGCACCTGAGCGGCCACAGATCCACTAGCCATGGGCTACGCCCAGGCTTCCGGAGGTACGTATGTGTCATCTCTCCTCTCCGTGTCTCTCTCTGTGTTGGAAGCCTAGAACAGTAGGTCAACGTCTTGAATCCGACATGGTCGACGGCGGGCACATCTCAAGATTTTCCCGCTCCTCCGTGTCCTCAGACCTCAGATCTGATGATCTGGCCTGCCCGTGATTCTTTGCACTAAACCGCTCTGCCTTCTGCTACGCACAGGCTACTTCGTCGGCCGTCCGGCCAACTACGAGGACAAACAGCCTGATGCGGCCGATGCATAGAACAAAGAGAGCGCTCCTGCTCGTAGGTGACGCCAACGCGAACTCCCCCTTTTATTATTGTTAGTGCACATGAGCAAACTAGTTTCTTGGTAAAACTTTGGCTGGTTGGTTAAATCTGCTATTCCTCTGCTTTCTTCTTCCACTCTAGGTTTTCATGCTTCTCCGGCAGCGAAGTGGAGAGCTAGCTGACCGGCATGGCCGGCCGTGCACAGCATTCACACTCTCCGGCGGCGGAGAGGAATAGCAGATTTAACCAAAGGGACTAAAGGGGGAGTACCAGAAGAAAGCAGAGGAATAGCAGATTTAACCAAAGGGACTAAAGGAGGAATACCAGAAGAAACAAAAAAAAGAAAAAAAAAATCTTTAGTCCTGGTTGGTAATACCAACCGAGACTAAAGGACCGGGCCACGTGGCCAGGCCGGGAGGCCTCTTTAGCCCCGGTTGGTATTACCAACCGGGACTAAAGACCTTTAGTCCCGGGCGAGAAACCGTGACTAAAGGAGGGGCCCTTTAGTCCTGGATTCGTGCTCCCGGTTAGAAAACCGGGACTGAAGGGGTTTCCCAACCGAGAGTACAGCTTGTTTCTGTACTGGTGCTTGCAGCCGGCCCAGCTCGTTATCAGGAGCTTGCTCTCCCATAGATCCCAGGTCCACCAGAGCTCCAACATACAAGGCCTTGGGCCTAACTCAATCCAAAAGACTAGCCAGATAGGTGACGGTTCTCCCGTCTTATATGTTGTGCTCCCCCACCATCGCTACACGATGTGGGACTAAACCCCCACAATCGCTACACGATGTTCACGGTCTCAGCTACAACATATAAGGCCTTTGGGCCTTGCTCAACCCAAAAAATTAGCCTAATAGGTGAGGGCTCTCCCGCCTTATATGTTGTGCTCCCCCACAATTGCTACATGATGTGGGACTAAACCCGAACAATTTGGTACCGGAGGCGGTTGATGTTCTACGGTGGGTCTGTTAGCCCACCCTGAGAAATTGTTGGGGTTTAGTCCCACATCGTGTAGTGATGGTGGGGGAGCACAACATATATGGCAAGTGAACCCTCGCCTATCAGGCTAGTCTTTTGGGTCGAGTTAGGCCCAAGGCCTTGTATGTTGGCGCTCCGGTGGACTAGAGACCTGTGGGAGTGCAGGCTTGTGGTAACGAGCCAGGCCGGCTGCAAGCCAGCTCTGAGGCCGAGAACTCGGTGATCACCACCGGTTCCAACAATTGGTATCGGAGCCCATGGTTTAAAAAGCTAAACCTGATAAAAAATCTCGAGCGTCACATATGACGGGGGCACCTCGATATGTGACTAAGGGGAAGATTGTTGGGGTTTAGTCCCACATCATATAGCGATGGTGGAGGAGCACAACATATAGGCGGGAGAACCCTCCCCTATAACCCTCTCCTATCATGCTAGTCTTTTGGGTTGAGTTAGACCCAATGCCTTGTATGTTGGAGCTCCAGTGGACGTAGGACCTGTGGGAGCGCAGGCTCGTGGTAATAAGCCGGGCTGGTTGCAAGCCAGCTCCGAGACTGTGAACTCGGTGTTCACCACCAGTTCCAACACAAACTACTTTATAGAGCGCCATGGAAATTCAACTTTCTTGGTGGCTAGCTATTGGTGTTATTTACAATAACATTTCGATATGAAAGATTTATGCCACTTGATGCTAACGTTTAGCCCGTGAAACAACATCTTGTGTTTTCTTGCAACGTGTACTAAATTGCAAGAATATAGACTCGTGCCTTAGAGACTATACTAGTAGGAAATCACTGTCTGTTCAAAAAGCTACCACAGCTAGACTTTGGATCTGGTTGTGCGTAATTGGCAGTGATGATGAGGGGCTACACTACCGGTGCTACAACGGGCAGTGATGGTCGTTTGAACAAAAAAAAAAATAAATAAATCCAGATCTGCTTGGCTCCTTTGCCGCCATTGGGCCCGGCGGCTATAGCTTCTCGTTCCCATGCTCGTGCCGATGGCTAGGGGAGCTCGCCACACATGCCGGATCTGCCTCCGTGCACGCATCACGGCCATGCTCGCTGGAGCTACTTTTGCGTGTGTCGGACATCCTAATGAATGCACCCACCGAAGCCACCTCCACGCTCGTCGGAGCCGCCACCACACATCGCCCCTCCATAGTTACTCATGGCCGTCGCGAGCAGTAGGTCTATCGGTAAGGGTCATATGGAGGGTTAACGGGAGGAGTAGCAGGGCCGGACCCAAGAGAGAGAGAAGAGGGAGAGAGAGCGGAAGGTTAGAGTGACCGGCAGTGTGTCTAGATAAAAGGGTGGGACAGATTCCCATAGTAGTGACATAACTTTTTTTTATATTAGTTTTGAGCCCATTACATACTATCGGTTCTGGTTTTCATATCATTGCTGGTTCAAATTAGCATCAGATAGTGATATCATATCTATCACTGCTGGTTGCAGCTATGAACCGACAATGATATAACATATCACAGCCCATTCTAAAACAATCACGAGTGATTGCCTATTTGTAGTAGTGGTGGATGGGCCTCAAGAACTACAAGTCTCGATGAAAGCCCAAGACCAAAAGAAAAGGCAGTGCATAATTGTGGTATCTATTTCTATTTTTTCTAACCATGTTGCTACATCAGGGATAATAAATCTTGCTAAAGATGCACTTTCTTGAAGCTCTGGAAGATGAAGCCATATTGGTAGTGGCGCAGGGTTTCCAAGCTGAGCCTAGCGGGCCAAGGGGGGTCCAACATCAGCCGTCATAAGTTACGTAACACGGATACGTCAAGAAGATGCCGTGTCGCGTATCGGATACGTATCCATATGCTATCCAACATTATCTTTTGGAAGCTTCTGAGTGAACTCTTCATACCCATGTAACCCTCATGGGACGAGGATCAACATCAACATAGAAGGAGGGCAGAAACAAGACGCCTAGTAGGTCTCGTGCCGCCCGATGCCACCCTGCTAGTGTCGGCCGACATAGGCCTGTTAGGCCTCCGCATGCGCTAGAGTTTTATTATTATTTTTTATTTTATTTTTTACCGCATGCGCTAGAATTTTTTTAATTTTTGAAACCTCGCAAGGATTTTATCCGCATGCACTAGAGTTTGTCATGTGTTCCTTCATATTCAAAATACACCTACGTTGGTTAGAGACATTAGACACCACAGCAACAAGATAGTCGTTAGGGCGCCTTCGCTCTAGGAGGCTACACCAAACCAATGCTATGGATCAAGAACCACCAGCGATGCTGCGAGGCACTACTGAGCACTTAATTTAGGCACGAGGATTCGTCATACCGATCAATCTGCCAATGTGGGTGAACCGTCTAGGGCTGTAAGGCATATTCGAGATTAGTGTTCAAGGTACAATCATGATGATATTTACATGTATCCAGTTGGTCATATTTGGGCTACATATCTTATGACCTTTATATTACCACTGGTTGTGACACTGTTCACATACAAACACATCACCATGTGCCCCAGCGTTGAGGGCGATTTATTGCCCATGCGTACCCTGTTTTGGGGTATAATATAATTGATGTGTGTTATAAAGAACTTGTTGGGCCATATGTGTGTATTGGGCTTTGGTGAATAACTGACGTGTTATAAAGAACTTCTTGGGCCATATTTTTATTGGGCTTTGGTCAAAAACTGAGGTGTCATAACAGACTTTTTGGGCCTTGTTTATTGTGCTATTAACATGGGAGAATATTTTTCTACATTGCTACGTACGTGAATATTAATTTGCTAATTTATCTTAGTATATACTATTTATAATCTAAAAAAAAATCTTAGTACTCAGACTAAGGTTAATATGTGGTGGTACCTGCCCAGCAGTGTAAACATGATTGTTTTGTTTAGGGTAGTATAATGATAAATAAATAAAATAATTGGGTGACGCGGAACACATGGCACACCGGACTCAAAAGAAGCAAACTAAACGACGCATGGCAGTTGCATGTATGAGTATGACTCACCTTGTCCTTGAGGCCGCATCTGCAGGTGCACCATGGCGTCGACGTTGTAGAATGAATACGTGGCGAAACGCAAGCCACAGCGGTCGCCAACAAAACTCGCTCCCGTGGAATTGCGAGGGAAGACTTGGCTGGGCACCTCCGCCATGACTCCCGCCAGGCATGCATGGCACTGCCCAGGCGTCAGGTCCGGCGTGCACTGCGCCGTCGCGAAGATATTGGAGAACTGTCCGTCTGAGTAGTCCCTGTCGACTTCCATCTCGCCGGTGGCGAAGAACCTTCGCTCCGAGGAGCTGGCCGCCGCTGCGTAGTCCGCGGTTGCATTGAGAAGCCGGGTGACGAGGCCGTTGAAGCGGTCGGCGACGGAGGAGGCAACGCTGGGAAACATGCTGAAGAACGGACGCAGCTCCGAGTTGTTTGTGGAGGCGAGGAAGTCGACGTCGGAGAAGCGCATGTGGCAGGAGTCGGAGTAGTCTATGGTCACGTCCACAGAGGAAGGGCAAGCCTGCCGCGCGTCAGCCAAGCCTGAACTGAGGCACACGAGACAGGAGGACGGGACAAGGTCGCCACGGCAGAGCGCGATGGCGTACACGGTTTGGTTGGGGCCATCACCGACGACGGCAGTGCCGTAGAGGCTCGGGGAGGAGGAAGCGTTGGCAGGGAAAGTGTTGACGACCAGATCAAGATTGGCTCGATAGGCGCTGTTCATTTCGGCGCCACCACCACCGCCGCTACTGCCGCAGACGCTGGTCGCTTCGGCCGGTGGCGGATGCGGTGCAACCAGCACCAGGACCACCAGCACGGTGCCGAGGATACAGCCGCTGTTCATGGTGGCGGAGCAAGTCGTGAAGCCAAAGCTGGGACGATGCATGGGCAGACGTACGAGAGCTGAAGAAAGAGGTGGCCAGTGGCCTCGACGGAATGCGGAATTCAATGGATAGATAGATAGATAGATAGATAGATAGATAGATAGGTAGGTAGAGAGTGGCCGTGGCGCCCGTGCGACAAAGGTGGTGGTGCAAACAGTTTCTAGATGAAGCAATCACGCAGTTAATGTCGCGGGCGCCACTACAAGGACACTTATGGTTCTTAGCATTTTGTCAAATTTTTAGACATCTACGCTACCTTTGATGCTTGCATTGAGATATTATCTACGTACTTGCTCTGAATATGGCTACTGTTGAAATGATCTTTAAAATAATGAATATTTTATCGCCTCTACGCAAGTGTCTCTAGAATTCATTATTCATGTCAAGTACAGAAACGATTTTTTTGTTGACAACAAGGACTTTTTTCATCGGCTGTTCATAGAGAACTAGCACCACTAGAAATACTACATAGTCGAACCACAGGTGGTGGTGCCAATAATTTCTAGATGAAGCAATCACGCAGTTAATGTTGCGGGGGCCACTACAACGACAAGTATATATTTTGTCAAATACGGTGACACCCAAGGTTTTCATTATCGGAAATAAAAATTTATCGGAGGTCATGGATAAATAGGATAAGCAAGATATATCGGAAATATCAGACCAAATTCAAAAAAAAATTCAAATTGTTTTGAAAAAATTCCGTAGAATTTGACTTGAAACTATTCCTAAGCTATTAAACATCACTTGTTCACAGATAAAAACAAGAATAAAACATTATAGTGTGGGATTGTCGCACGGCTGAATTTGGGTTGTCTGTGTGGAAGTAGGAAAGAAGAAAAAAAATTAGCCGATGTCAAATTTTATCGGACCCTGTAGATAGAAAGGAAATTTCAGAAATTTCCGTGAATTTCGGCCGATAAAAAAAACCTTGGTGACACCTACAACCTTTGAGCTTGAAATATTGTCTACTTCTTCTGATTCTGACTACACACAAGTCCTTGAGGACACGTCAGAAGATGACACCTGGACTGAGAATATCTATGTGTAAATGATACACTCACTCCCTCCATTTACATTACCATTAGAAGGTATCACTATTGTGGAAACGATCTTTAAAAATGGTCATATTTGATCTTTACACACTGGTGTACGCAAGTGTCTCTAGAAATCGTTCATATCATTAGTAAATGAAACAATTTTTGTTGGGGTCACGGAATTATTTTTTGACCGGCGGTTCACAGATGCGGCACATAAAGAACAGGCAACTATAGAAATACAACTGCGGACCCATGCTATGAACCTCCGGTGGACATACATCCCTAATGGCAGATTTGCTAAGACTCACGCCAGTAAAAATCTTCTATTTACATTGGTAGTAGACTTAAGATGACCACCAGTGTGTAGATTGGATCTATACTAGCGATTGTCTTAAGGACCACTAGTGTAGATAGAGGAGTATGTTGGCAGTAATCTTAACAAAAACACCTAGCAGGTTTCTTAACCTAATGCCAGTACAAATAATTTGAAATTCATTTTTTTATTTTTTCCAAAGTACTTCGAATGGAGAAAGAACATAAATCAAAGTTGTAGTACTTAAAGAGATCTGTAACTTTATAGTTGATGATTTTTTTATTTAAATTTTTAGTACCAAAGTTTTGTTCTAAGCTTTTAGATTCTAAAATTTATTTTTTGAATTATTTAGATACAGATCTAAAACTTGCTAGTTCAAACTTTTTCCAATTAAATTCGCGGGGATTGGCTAGAGGGCTTCTCATGGGTTAAAATTTGTTTATGCTCATTTTTTCCAATTTATGAAGTCAATAAAACCATTAGCACTTGCGGTTTCTATAAGCCTACCGCCGGTGTAAATCGATTTACATTGGCAGTAACCTTAGACTAACCACCAGTGTAAACATTTACCCTAGTGGTTCTCTAGCCCTTCATAATGTTGGTTCACAAAACCATAAGTAGAAAATCCAAAATGTTAAGTACAAACGTTTTTCTATACTAGTGTGTTTAGGGGTGGGTTTGCAACCACCTCTAGTAATCGATCTTCAAAGGAGGATCAAATCAGGAGCTGCATCTGGAATTCAATTTCTAGAGGCGTTTTGCAATTCAAGCTGCCACTAGTACAGAAATATTTTTTACATACGCCCTCTTATTTCTTTCAAGGACGGTTCACTTATCAAACCGTTTGTAACAATCCCTGTAGCATATAAAACGCCGAACGCGGTAGCACTGAAGTCTGTTTGTGGAATAGGCCTTTCTTGTGTATAACATTATCGAAGATAAACATGTAGAGGTCTCTAGTGACATCAAGGAGATCATCCTCATTGACTACTCTATCCTTTTTTTGAAACTTCAGGCAAACTTTATTGATTCACATAAATGGTTACATCGTTTACAAGCAATTGTAAGATAGATGAGGGGGGATCATCTACCCAAACCTGAGAACTTTTCTGTAATAAAGGTTGCCTAGCTAATTCATGGGCTACTAAGTTACAAGATCTATTACAATGACTAATAGATATCTCACCAAATTCGTTCCATAGCTGGACGATTTCATCGTAGAATGCCACTGTAGCCATGGCCGAGAAACCTCCATCATGCATCGTTTAAACCACTTCCATGCAATCAGATTGGATCTCACCACAGTTACATCCAATCTGTTGGCCCAGTAGGAGGCCATCCCTAAGTGCAGCAGCTTCCGCCGACGCGTCATTCAAGACATGGGGGGATGAAACTATGTGATGCAGCGATGAAGGCACCCCCAGCGTCTCTGATAACAGCACCAGAGCTTCCCAATCCTTTTGTTTCATCAAATTAAAAGAACCGTCAGTATTGATCATCAAGAACCCCTCTGAGGGCTTTCTCCAATCTTGATTGATTACAGCCCCCTTTTTTTGATGCAAC